>NC_091339.1:160000-222500 GCF_038502225.1 Cherax quadricarinatus
ACCTCTAACGCCCCACCAATCCTCACCCTCCTCTGACCCATATACAAGAACCAGGAAAACAGGAACCTGAGAATTGAAACTGTAACAGAAAGGAAATTAAAAGTATAGTACACAAATGCAGTAGCACGAGTTAAAAATATATAATAATAATGTTTTTATTTCTACAAGTACAGGTACAAGGTATCCAGGCCTAGCTGACATCAGTGACATGCTACTGTATAGAAAACCGCTTGTTATGCAGAACATTTCTGGGCAAATTAGGTGTATTTTGTCCCAGGATGCGACCCACACTAGTCAACTAACACCCAGGTACCCATTTTACTGATGGGTGATCATGGACACCCATGTAAGGAAACACTCACAATGTTTCCACACTTTGCCGGGAATCGAACCCGGACCCCCCACCGTGTGAAGCGAGAGCTTTTGTCACCAGGCCACGCGCCACTGTAATGGGAATGAACGAATAGCGGAGGCATCTTCAGACATTATAGCACTCACAGAGACATAGTTCACAGATATGTTAACCGACGTGAATTTCTCAGTTGGATATCATATGAGGAAGGACGGAGGGAAAAGAGGAGGTGGAAGAGTGGCACTTCTTTCCAGCAGCCACTGGAGTTTTGAGATGAAAGAAATAAACGAGGAAACAGATGACTACAAAATAGGTACACTCAAGACAGGGGGTCCTAAGGTGGTTAGAGTAGTGATGTAAATCTTGCGTTTTAAACAGGAGGAGACTAAGAGAAGAAAACAATGATAACAGAGCGATGGTGGGTACAGCAGCAAAGTTGACCAGAAGAGCTCACAGGAGTAGTGAAAGCCTACTGATCACGAGAGACTTTAACCACAAGGAAATAAACCATTAGAACCTAATAGGAAGGAAACAACGAGTGATTGTCCGAGTTGGATTCAACATTAATATTTCTTGTATACGTGAATGACATAGCAGGTGGATAGAGTCAGAAGTAGTTATTAACGCAGATGATGTGAAACTAAAGAGGGAAAAAACAAACAAGTAAGAACCAGGAATAACTGCAAATTGATCTGGACAGGCTGCAGGTCTGGTCTGACAAGTGGCTACTGGAATTTAGCCCCAGCAAGTGCAAAAGACAAAGCTTGGTGTGTAGGCTAGAGGGGCAAAGGCTGCAAACCTCAATCAAGGGTCAGATGTACCTCACTCTGAGTACTGTACCTAGCACATCGCCTATGGAGCACATCAACCATAATAACTGACACCAGCTGACACCCAAACAGCTTCTGACATCTACACAGCAGGTAACACACACAGATGCTGACACCCACACAGTAGATGACACCCACACTGATGCTTCAGCTGCTGACACCACACTGATGCTGAGACACAACTGACACCCACACAGCAGGTGACACCCACAATGATGCTGACACACGCACAGCTGAAACCAACACAGCTGACATTCACACAGCTAACACCTACACAGCTGACATTCACACAGCTAACACCTACACAGCTGACATTCACACAGCTAACACCTACACAGCTGACATTCACACAGCTAACACCTACACAGCAGGTAACACGCACATAGGTTCTGAAACCCACACTGATGTTGACGCCACACGGCTGCTGACACCCACGCAAAACAATTACAGAGTACAGCTCACCAACGAAAAACAAGAGGAACAGTCAATGAGCGTAAGAGGACAAAGGTTAATTAACTTAATTACTGCAAAGGTTAATGGGAATAACTGAATAACAACAACAACAACAATAATAACAATAGTAATAATAATAATAATAATAATTATTATTATTAGGTTTTTTCATCCAGGTTTGTCGGTTGACAGCCGTTAAACCTCGAAGAAGCCTGGATGAAACCTTCCTGTTTCAGTTGCATGTATGTAGCAACGTGCTGATGTTGCATTTATGCAACATTATGTCCATTTTGCATTTATGTAGCAGTACGATCAGGTCACATTGCGTAGCAACATATTTAAGAAGCATTATGAGTGAGGGAAGGCAATAGACCTCTATGTTGCATCTGGTGGTTAATAGAATCTGGAGTATACCTGAAGAGGGTTTCGGGGGTCAACGCCCCCGCGGCTCGGTCTGAGACCAGGCCTCGTGGTGGATCAGGGTCTGATCAACCAGGGTGTTACTGCTGGCCGCACGCAAACTAACGTACGAACCACAGCCCGGCTGGTCAGGTACTGGCTTTAGGTGCCTGTCCAGCGCCTTCTTAAAGACAGCCAGGAGTCTATTGGTAAATCCCCTTATGTATGCTGGGAGACAGTTGAACAGTCTTGGGCCCCGGACACCTATTATGTTGTCTCTCAGTGTACTCGTTGCTCTCCTGCTTTTCAATGGGAAAATGTTGCGTCTCCTGCCGAGTCTTTTGCTTTCATAGGGAGTGATTTTCATGTGCATGCTTGGTACTAAACCCTCTAGGATTTTCCAAGTATATATTATCATGCATCTCTCTCGCCTGCGTTCCAGGGAATACAAATCAAGGGACTTCAACCGTTCCCAGTAATTTAGTGCCTTATTGTACTTATGTATGCCGTGAAAGTTCTTTGTACACTCTCCAGGTCAGCAATTTCGTGGAGATTTTTTGTTTAATGTCAGCCATATGAACCCAAATGAAAAACAGTGATCTTGGATCTCTCGAAAAGAAGGTTAGGTTAGACTAGGTTAGGTTAGGTTAGGATAAGTTAGATAAGGTTTGTCAGAAAACACAACAAGTGTTTCCTGACACAGGTCACAGTCATATGATGGACCCTCACCTGGAGGTTTTGGTCATCTGACCGAGGCCTTCCACTGGCTGATTGCCGGTCCATCCCTTTATAAATTTTGATTATGATTCTCGACAAGAAGGTTATTTAGATATGATTTATAGCAAAAAACTTAAGCTATAAATGTGATGCAACAAACTTATTGAAAAAATCTCAGATATTAAAAGAACAAAATAAAAATACACGAAGTGTCTTGTAACATTAATTGATAATAGTACACAACGGAGAATTTTAATGTAAATAAAAAGAAAAAATGAACCAATAACATAGTGTAAAATGGAATAAAGAAAGAAGTGTAAAATGGAATAAAGAAAGATGTTAAAACCAGTATAGAAGGCACCCTCATTCCAGAACTTTTAAATTATTAAAATACGAAAAATAAAGAAGAAAAAATACACTACAATAATAAGTAAGGAAGAGAGATCGAAAAGCGGATTGTGAAGAATAAATCAAAATGAAAGCAAATTTTTCATGTAAAAAAAGTTAATTATTCAATATGAATGATAAATGAGGATAATTAAATTGGGTGATTCAGAATAAGAAAAAGTGAAAGATGCATTAAATATAGAGTTTAAAACTGTGTTCACAAATGAAAAGAAATTCTATTATTAAATCTTTGGCTTCCAACTGCCGACTGAAATGGATGTCATTGAAATAATTAAAGAAAGTCCATAAAGCATAAAAACACATCTATAAGAATAAAACAGTTACACCAGATGGTATATCACCTCGGGTGGAGGAACTTAATTATCCGCTTTCGATTGTTGTTTTGACTTCTATGGAAAAAGAGTTAATTGTCAGGTAAATGGTAAACGAGAACACCGATCTAGTAATTTTGAGGTGATGGAGAAGGACCTTGAACTGTAAATCAACCTCGCTATTTACTGTGATAGCAAAATTATTAAATAAGATGCTACAAATAAAAAGTGTATTGAACACCCGGAGAGAAGTAAACTGTTTAATAACAATTTGACTTTGGTCAGGAAGATTTGTTATTTTTATGTTTTTTTATGTTGGATGGCAAGAATTCGATTGTAAGTGCTCGGTGTGGGGAAAAAATCAGACTAGGGAAGAAAGGGGAGTAGGAATATTTGTAAGAGGAACAGAGTAAGGAATCTGAAATCCAAAACACACACAGTACAGAAATTTTATTATTAAGAATCCGAAGGAAAGACGAGAAATTCGAAATAATTAATACAACTCGCCGTTGAATAATACATGGGAGAGGGAAGAGTTCGATCAAGTATATGTGGCATTACATACCAAGGGGAATTTTTGTTTTCAATTTTTAAGAAATTTTTTTTAAAGAACTTTTTAAAATAACTCATTTTAAATTTTTTTTTAAAGAGGCCTGGAGCGACGAAGTTATTGTTTTGGAGACTTTAGCTACATATATATATATATATATATATATATATATATATATATATATATATATATATATATATATATATATATATATATATATATATATATATATATATATGTATATATATATATTGGAACTACAAGTAAATAGCAACAAAATTCCTAAATAATAATTTATGTTCTTAAATATGACAAACAAAAAGTCATAAGAAAGGAAAATATAGTGTTAAAGGAGAGTATTTTAAAGGTCAATGGAATATAATGTTACAACATTAGTGATCTGTGTAACATCTTCCTTTAGTGGAAAAGTGTATAGCATAAACAGTGTTTATTAAGTGATAGTGAGAAGGCAACACTTCCAGCTCGTCGGCCACTGCCGCCCTCACTACCCACCCCGCTGTAAACACCACCACCCACGATACTCCACCCCACCCACGATACCACCACCCCACCCACGATACCACCACCCACTCTCTCTCTCCTGTGAACTTCATTGCAAACCTACAACGCCTCCTCTGGGATGACTTCACATCGCAAAATAGCAAGAATATCTACGCTATCTGGCTATTGTCCCAGTAGTTACTGCAGTGTTTGTGGGTATACCACAAGGGACAAAATTCTTCTTAGATGTAAGGAACCTACTTGTTCCAATTACTGCCACACAGATTGCATTCCAGAAGAAGAATTTTGTTGCAGCCAGGTTGAAAATTTCAGAAAATTGAAGGATATCCATAATCCTGTGGTATATGTGGATACAAGCCTGGAGCTACAGGAGGAAGGTTCAGAAGTCCTACCTCAGGGACTTCTGTCCAAAGATCAAGACTGCCCTCTTGGGCTGTGTTGTAAAGTTGCAGCTAAGATAATCCACCACAGGGAAGCACTTCATAAGCTCCTCAAATCATTAGATAACCTCCAAGCTATTGTAGAAGTTCAGTGCAAGCCTACATCAAGTGACGTAAGCTGCTCAGCTGATGGTGACACTATTGACAAAGACTGGAAGTCCCACACTGAGCTTAACTCAGAGGTAAATAACTGGTGGAATTCTGTCATCGCTAAGGTCCCACAGACTGACAGAGTTCAAAACACTACCTTTGGGAATTCTAACACAATTCCTCTGACCACCACAGAGGGAACAAATCCTCTTCCCAGCAACGAAGGAAGCCTTGGATCTGTTAATTCTCCTACACCTGACATCTCTGCTTCAGCCACTGCCAGTCCACTTGACAGTGCACATACCATCTCTGATCCTACACCTGTCAGCACACGTGCCGACACTATTCCAGAATCTGGCAGCAGTGCTTCATCACCAAGTTCTGAGTCAGGAGTTTCTCCACCAGAGATTGGTGCAGTTAATAATCAGGGAACTATCACTTCACCTGATCACCTACTGCGCCAAAGTACGAACAGCAGGGACACATCTGTCAGAAATGGTAGAAGACGGGGCAGAGGACGTGGAAGAAGACGTGGAGGAGGAAGACATCTACAGCCGTCTCACCCTCCACTAACACCGTTCCAGCGGCAGAACCTGAGGACAAATCTGCAAAACACAGGAGGTGCAACAAATCATAGTCCACCCTCCCAGGCACCTAGGCTGTGCTCTCGCTGTCACCGGAAGGGGCACACCGCCAACAACTGCCTGTGAGATACCAGGTGCAATTACTGCTACAAGAAAGGACATCAGGAGGACCAGTGCCGGAAGAAAAAGAAACTTGACAGACAGGACCACCTGTTTAGAGACCTGTTCTCAGAACAAACCAGCAGGATCTCTGAATTGGTGAACACTCTCACACGTCACCCACTCAGCTACTCCTATCCCAGCACAGCAGGTGGTATTGTGCCTTACTCAAGACCACAGACCTACATCCCTGCAGCTGCCTCAGTACCCTACCTCTCTCAAGGGCAGGCATCTTACATGCCCTACACACCCACCACCTCAAGCTGACCACATCATGAGGAGCCAGTCTATCAGCATCCTGTCGGCCAACATTAGAGTT
Organism: Cherax quadricarinatus; assembly: GCF_038502225.1. Taxonomy (NCBI): domain Eukaryota; kingdom Metazoa; phylum Arthropoda; class Malacostraca; order Decapoda; family Parastacidae; genus Cherax; species Cherax quadricarinatus. Next base: position 166,135 of record NC_091339.1, read on the forward strand.
TTCATTACTAATATTGGAGAGTTCACACATAGTTTTGTGAACACTCGACATCCCGACATGATAGCTGTTGTTGAAACATTTTTGGATGACAGGACTCCGGAAAATTTTGCAAGAATTGCTTGCTACACCTCATGGATGAGAAGAGACAGGCAAGGGCAAAGAGGAGGTGTTGCTGTGTGCTTCTCTAAAAGTGTTCATGCCCAGCACATTGATGTTGCCACCCCTACACATCTTGAAATGATGTTCTTCAAGCTATGCATAAACACTAGCACCTCTGTACTAGCATGGAAAATATTGACTCCCTTCTGCTACAACACAACTGTCAACATATCATAATTGTTGGTGACCTCAACCAACACCTTATACAGAGGGACTTTGATGACCTTCTTGCAGTATTTGACATGAGAACTTTGTTGATTTCCCTACTCACATCTCTGGCTCCTCCCTTGACCCAGTAGTGAGTGATCTGGCAGAAGGCATAGTCACTTGTCAACCCCTCGGCTACGTTGGATCGTCTGACCACAAGGCTGTTTTTACGACACTTAAGATCCCAACAGAACGAGGTGAGGAGTCCACACGCAGAACCTGGTTATGGGAAAGAGGTAATTGGCCACCCCTTTGCTCTGACCTCGCCACCACCGACTGGAATGCTCTTCTCCAGGGGGATGTTGACAACCAAGTGAAAGCCTTCACTGGACACATCCTTAATCTACAACAAGAACACATTCCTCACCGGCAATATGTGACAAAGCCTTGGTTTGGCTTTCGTTGTAGAGAGGCTGCTACTGCTAAGTACAAAGCATGGCGAAGGTATAAGAGACATCCTACCACCTATAACAGGAACTCGCACAGGCAAGCCTGTAGGCATATGGGGTGACGTTCAAAAGTTGGCCATTGCTAAATGGGAGGTGGACACTAAAAGACAGTTAGCATCAGGTAGGGTAGGCTCCAAAACCTGGTGGTCCCTGGTCAAGGACAGACAAGGTTATCTGCCTGATGAACTCATTCCACCTCTAAATCGACAGGATGGGACCACCTCTACTACTAGTCAAGAGAAGGCGGACCTCTTTGCTGAACACTTTGCTACCAAAATGCAAGTTCCTGATCAGCAAGGGACCCTCCTTGGCTAGCTGCAAGAACTGAGTCAAAACTGTCAGTGGTGACAATAAGGTAGGAGTAGGTGCATTTCTTTCTTAAATTGCTTGACCAAGAAAAGGCTGTGGGCCCAGACAAGTTGAGCCCAAGATTGCTGAGATGTGCAGACCAGCCAGCAGCACCTCTAACTCGCATCTTTCAGCACTGCCTATGCAAATGTAGTCCCTGTTCACAAAAAGAAGAGCAGAGCAGAAATCAGCAACTACAGACCAGTGTCACTCCTGTCAATCACTGGTAAGATCCTTGAGACAATAATCTCAAGACAAATGACAGAGTTTTTTGACTATCATTCACTACTTTGTGATCGTCAATATGGCTTCAGGAAAGGTTACTCTGCTGCTGATCTGGCACCAAGGCCTCTTAGCAAAACTTCAAGCACTGGGAACTGCAGGCTCTACATTATGTCTCTTCGGTGATTACCTTCATGGTAGATCTCTAAGTGTAGTTCTCAGTGGAATGGAATCAGCAAGACATCCTATTGGGGTAAGTGTTCCACAAGGAAGCGTACTGGGACCATTGTTATGGAATGTCTACTTCAACGACCTTCTTCATCTCATCCCAGAATCACATGCATATGCAGACGACTGTACACTGACATTCACTTATCCAAGAGAAGAAATGCCAGCTCCTCTAAGCTACATCAATCACCAGCTGAGAGCTATATCAGCTTGGGGAAATAGATATCAAGTAACATTTGCACCTGAGAAAACGCAAATGATCGTCTCTAGGCACCATGTTGGTAATGCTGGTGCAGTAGTAAGGATGAATGGAAGGATGTTGGCACCTGGAGAAGAAGTTGATATCCTTGGGGTGAAATTTGACTCCAAACTAACCATGAAGAACCATGTTGTAAATCTTGCAAACAAGGCAGCCAGGAAGCTTACAGCACTTCGCTGTATCTCGCATCTGCTTGACAGTAGGGGTTGCAAGATTCTGTACGAGGCACAAGTACGCTCACACCTTGAGTATGCTCCACTTTCTTGGTTTGCCTGCCCCCCCTCTCATCTGCGACTGCTTGACAGAGTAGAGAACAGAGCAAGACGTCTCATCTCTCGCCTGGACCCATCAAGGATAGATCTGTCATGTCAGCAAAGCCTTCAACATAGGAGGGATGTGGGTGGCCTTACTGTTATGTACAAGGCCAATATTGTCAAAGTACCACACTTGGATCCACTTCGAGGACAGCGTGAAACAAGCTTTTATGCCACAAGACGGGCAGAAAGCAGCAACTTCACTCTGGCTGTACCCTTCTCCAGAACATCACTCCATCTGAGATCCTATATACCCAGGATGACTCGAGTATGGAACACATTCATACAGCATAATGATGTCAACGAGATAAAGTCAGTTGATCAAATGAAAATGCTGGCCCACAGATGGCTCCAACTTCATCCTGTTTCCTACTTGTATGTCTCATAACAATAACAATGCTTTCAAATGAGCTGATGTAGGTAACAGCTCTTAGCTTGCCAATAAAGTTAGGAATCCTTAACCTGTAAATAGCTTGTCAATAAAGCTAGGGATCCTTAACCTTGTCGAACCCTGTGTAAAAAAAAAAAAAAAAAAAAAAAAAAAAAGAGACAGATGTCAGTAATTTCTGCGAAGAGTTCGGTAACCTATATGAAAATGTAATCAACAATTTGAATATGAAAAGCTAAGAAATAAAGAATGATTTAATGGAAGGCGCTTGAGTAAGTTTAATCAGGTATACACAAATACAGTTACATAGATTATCATACATAGCAGCATATGTGTTGAGAACCTAGGATAACCCAAAAAAGTCAGACAGAGGGACTTAATTCCATTGGGGTCTTTTCAGTGAAAAATAAAAAAAAAATGGAAGTAAAACCGATATTGGAAACGAGCCAGTCATGAAACTTACAGGAGATTCAGACAGGTCAGAAATTAATTTACAAACCTAAGAGAAGAGGAGGAAAGAAACTTTGAAAAAGAAATAGTGGAAGAAAACAAATTAAAATGGAATCTCTTATTAAACCTTGTGAAAAGTAAACTAAATATCTGAGACAAACGTTTAGAAAAAAAGACAGTGATGAATTTACTAAAGCTGGCGAAGAATTGCATGACGTTTTAAATAAAAAAAAAAAAACTTAGTGTGTATAAAAGATGATATTTTTAAATGTAAGAAATTTGAAAAAGAAAATGAAAAAGAAGATATTGAAATAAGTAAACAAGAATTAAGGAAATTACTTCTGGATACTGACAAGAGGAAAGGAATAGGATCAAAGAGGATGGATAAAGGTGTGAAAATATTGTGCAGAAGTTACACTATCATCTTTGATTTTGTTTTTTTAGGATTTGGCTACAAAAAGGTAAACTGGAAGACAGATGGGAGATGACACATATTATGCCAGTATTAAAAAAAAAGACAGGCCAGTATCGCTGATGTGTTGTAAAAAAAATATTGGAAAAAATCATTTGAGAAAAGTGGATAAAATATTTGGAAATCAAAAACTTATTAACGAATAAACAATTCGGTTTCTGATCTGAAATTTCATGTATACCAAATGTATTAATCTATTACGAGCCACGAAAATTGTCCTAGAAAATTGTCATGAAAACCAAATTTGAAAATGTCGAAATACAGGAAAATTTAAGAACTTTGACAAGTAATGCTAGGAGGAAAATAACATACTCGAGGGGAGATGTCACAAGTGGGGTACCACAAGGATCTATACTTGCTCCGTTAAGGTTTTCAGTTTATGAAAATTTTATAAATGACTCACTAGATAGAATATTATACTATGTGATTAAGTGTGTGGATGTTGCCAAAAAAAATTTTAGGCAAAATAATAATAATAATAATAATAAAAAACTAGATCACTACCGGATGAGTTGGATGAATTGAGCATATGACGTGATAGATGGATGATGGAATTTGATGTCGATAAATGCTACGAAATGAAAATAGAAAAAAAGACATCATTCCACATGAATCTGGACTGTATAATATGATAATGGTATATAGTATCGAAAAGTTGGTAAGACACATGGGCAGTAGTTAGGGATCTTTATTCCGATGCCTAAATGCTGCACTTGTGTCTTACTTATCAGTTTGTAACAAATTGTTGAAAGTATCAAAGAAACGAGTCCAGAAGTTACTGACAGAATACTGTCCCCGGATAATAAAAAGAACCTCTTATGGTATACTCAGAAATATCAAACATTTTTTACAAAATATGTTAAGAAAGGCTTAGAACAGGCAGCAGTTGTGTGCTTTCCACACTTACAAAAACATGTTGCAAAGTTAGAAAATGTCCAAAAATCTATATAATGGCTGCAAGATTTGAAAAAAAAAAGAAAAACATAAGTTATGGTGAAAGGTTAACACTACAGATGACAACGCTGCTGAGAGAGGAAAAGAGGAGACATGATAACCACATGCAAGGTTACAAAAGGACACGAAAGAATAGACGACAAAGATTTATTAGTGCCTTCAACTGGGACAACAAGAGAGCATAGTGTTAAATTAAGGAAAAAGTGGAGTTCAAGATATTAAATATATAATGAATTACAAGAGGAAGTAACAAGCGCTACCACCACAGGAATTTGTAAGAAGTTATATGATGAAAATATTACTGAAGAAAAGATACCATGATTATAGCTCTGCTTCTGTAGCTTCGAACAAGAAAATTCTTGTTTACAAATAATCACACACACACTTATGTACACAAACCCTTACCACCACTGTAAAGGCTGATCCTATCCATCCTCTGCCACATATACTCCCAACTTCTCTCTCTCTCTCTCTCTCTCTCTCTCTCTCTCTCTCTCTCACTCTCTCTCTCTCTTTCCATCTTTCATCTTCCTTCTTCTCTTCTTCCCCCTCTTTCTCCCTCCTCTTCCCCCTTGCTTTTCCCTCATTTCTTTTCCCCCTCTCTCCTTGTACCCCCTCTAACCTTCCCCCATCTCTCTCCCTCTCTGCCACTGTTCCCCCTCCCACTCTTTATCCCTCCTCCCCTCCCTACATCACTCCCCCTCCCTACAACAAACACCCCTCTCCATACACACACTTACTCCCGAAAATACATAAGCTCTTCTTTCCGTGGTAAAAAAAAAAAAAAGGTTACCAAAGAGCAGGACGGAGACCCAGGGGATTGGTGGATGAACCTGGAAGGGAAGATTGAGTGGCAGAGCTCACGAAAATGGAGGAAGGGTGGGGAAGGAAGCTAGAAGAGCTCAGCAAGAAAATGGAGGAGAGTATAGCTGCAGAGAGCAGGAAACAGGAGCTACAGGCCATAGCAGCAGAAGCTAAGATACAGAGCCTAAAGAAACAAAAGACAGTACAGCCATGACATCAGGAACTGCTGCATCAGTCATAAACGAGGGGAATCTAGGGAGCATAGGAGTATACATTATGTGAAGACCCTATCAGGCCCATGTGGGGCCCGGAAAAAGATGAGTACATCAAGAATAAATGAGGGGACTAAAGACAATGAGAGAGCTAAGATATGCAGAGGCTCTAAAAGACAACTGCAGTGCCCAGAAACAACTGAGCAGGAAAAAAGACAAACCACTGAGCACAGGGGCATCAGCTAGGGAAGAGATTGAAGGAAGAAATGCTTCAATGGACGGAGCTAAATCATCTCAGGGGATGAAAGGGAAATACAGTGGAAAGATAAGAGGAGGAGGTCAGTTTTTGTCTATGGACTCCAAGAAGTTAAAGGGGAAACTTATGAAGAAAGAAAACAGGAGGACAAAAAAGTGAATGAAAGTATTGCGAAAGCAGTAGGAGAGGACGACATGACCCAGTTGACAAATTTTCGGAGAATTGGGTGGTTTGCAAGAGGAAACATCGGCCAGTCAAAGTGATTTTCAAGGCAGAATCAGCTCGAAACAGGATCCTGCAGGAGAAAACATGACTAATGGACAAACCGGACTACCGGAGAGTGTACCTCAACCAAGACAGAACACAAGAAGAAAGGAGGATGGTGAAAGAGAGGGTACAAAGATACAAGGAGGAAAGAGAGGCAATGACGGAGATTAGCAGGAGAACCCAGACCCAGGTGGAAGAGCAAACACAACCTCCTCCAGGACCACCAACAGAAGGAATCCAACCAGAGTAACCCCAATGCAACCAAACTATCTAAACCAAAACCCACACACTGTATTCTCTACTCCCAATGCCCTCATCACAAACCCCACCCCCACAACCCCCAGGGTTCCTGCTCCCCCAACCCCACCATTCTCCCCAGACCACAGTTTTAGAAAAGAAGTTGAAGGTTTGGTATACAAACACAGGTGGAATAACAAATAAATGTGAGGAGGGGTATGAACGAATCAATGAGACATCCCTAGACATCATAGCAGTCACAGAAACGAAACTCACTAGGACTATAACAGATGCAATCTTCCCACCCAGATGTCAGATCCTGAGTAAATATAGAAGGAACAGAGGGGAGGAGGGGCTGCACTGCTCATTAAAAACCAATGCGGATTTGAAGAAATGGAAGGAATGAATGAAACTGAAGAAAGAGGTTACATAGTACGTACAATTCAGTCTGGGGAACATAAAATAGTCATTGCAGTGATGTATAACCCACCACAGAACTGCAGGAGGCCACGAGAGGAATATGAAGAGAGCAACAGAGCAATGGTGGAAACACTAGCTGAGGTGGCCAGAAGGGCTCACTCGAGCAGAGCAAAGTTACTGGTTATGAGCGATTTCAACCAAAAGGGGATTGATTGGGAAAACCTGGAGCCACATGGGGGTCCCAAAACATGGAGAGCCAAGATGATGGATGTGGTACTGGAAAACCTCATGCATCAACATGTTAGGGACACTACCAGAGAGAGAGGGGAGGATGAACCAGCAAGACTGGACCTCGTGTTCACCCTGAGTAGCTCGGACATTGAGGACATCACATATGAAAGGCCCCTTGGAGCCAGTGATCACGTGGTTCTGAGCTTTGAATACATAGTAGAGTTACAAGTGGAGAGGGTAACAGGAGTAGAATGGGAAAAGCCAAACTACAAAAGAAAGGACTACACAGGAATGAGGAACTTCCTGCAGGAAGTTCAGTGGGAAAGAGAATTGGTAGGAAAGTCAGTAAACGAAATGATGGACTATGTAACAACAAAATGCAAGGAGGCAGAGGAAAGGTTTGTTCCCAAGGGCAACAGAAATAATGGGAAGACCAGAACGAGCCCTTGGTTTACCCGAAGGTGTAGGGAGGCAAAAACTAAGTGCACTAGAGAATGGAAAAAGTACAGAAGGCAAAGGACCCAGGAAAATAGATCAGTCGAAGAGCCAGAAACGAGTATGCACAGATAAGGAGGGAGGCCCAGCGACAGTACGAAAACAACGTAACATCGAAAGTCAAGTCTGACCCGAAACTGCTGTATAGCCACATCAGGAGGAAGACAACAGTTAAGGACCAGGTAATCAGGCTGAGGAAAGAAGGTTGGGAGCTCACAAGAAACGACCAAGTATGCGAGGAGCTCAACACGAGATTTAAGGAAGAATTTACAGTGGAGACAGAAAGGACTCTGGGAAGACAGAACAGTGGGGTACACCAACAAGGATATACCAACAAGTGTTGGATGAAATGCACACTACCGAGGAGGTGAAGAAGCTCCTAAGTGACCTTGATATCTCAAAGGCGGTGGGACCGGACATCTCTCCGTGGGTCCTTAGAGAGAGCAGAGATGCTGTGTGTGCCACTAACCACAATTTTCAACACATTCCTTGAAACTGGGCAACTACCTGAGGTATGGAAGACAGCAAATGTAGTCCCCATTTTTAAGAAAGGAGACAGAAACGAGGCACTAAACTATAGACCAGTGTCACTGACATGTACAGTATGCAAACTCATGGAGAAGATTATTAGGAGGAGAGTGGTGGAGCACCTGGAACCTGGAACGGAACAAGATTATAAACAACCAGCACGGATTCATGGAAGGCAAATCCTGTGTCACAAACCTACTGGAGTTTTATGACAAGGTAACAGAAGTAAGACATGAGAGAGAGGTGGGTTGATTGCATTTTCTTGGATTGCAAGAAGACTTTTGACACAGTTCCTCTCAAGAGATTAGTGCAGAAGCTAGAAGATCAGGCACGTTTAACAGGAAGGGCACTGCAATGGATCAGAGAATACCTGACAGGGAGGCAACAAGGAGTCATGGTACGTGATGAGGTATCACAGTGGGCGCCCGTGACGAGTGGGGTCCCACAGGGGTCTGTCCTAGGACCAGTGCTATTTTTAGTATATGTGAATGACATGACGGAAGGGATAGACTCAGAAGTGTCCCTGTTTGCAGATGATGTGAAGCTAATGAGGAAAATTAAATCAGATGAGGATCAGGCAGGACTACAGAGAGACCTGGACAGGCTGGACATGTGGTCCAGCAACTGGCTCCTCGAATTTAACCCCGCCAAATGCAAAGTCATGAAGATTGTGGGAAGGGCAAAGAAGACTGCAAACAGAGTATAGGCTAGGTGACCAAAGACTGCAAACCTCGCTTAAGGAGATAGATCTTAGGGCAAGTATAATACCAAGCACTTCTCCGGAAGCACACATCAACCAGATAACTGCTGCAGCATATGGGCGCCTGGCAAACCTGAGAATAGCATTCCGATACCTCAGTAAGGAATCGTTCAAGACTCTGTACACCGTGTACGTCAGGCCCATACTGGAGTATGCAGCACCAGTTTGGAACCCACACCTGGTCAAGCACGTCAAGAAATTAGAGAAAGTGCAAAGGTTTGCAACAAGGCTAGTTCCAGAGCTAAGGGAAATGTCCTACGAAGAAAGGTTAAGGGAAATCGGCCTGACGACACTGGAGGACAGGAGGGTTAGGGGAGACATGATAACGACATACAAAATACTGCGAGGAATAGATAAGGTGGACAGAGACAGGATGTTCCAGAGATGGGACACAGAAACAAGGGGTCACAATTGGAAGTTGAAGACTCAGATGAGTCAAAGGGATGTTAGGAAGTATTTCTTCAGTCATAGAGTAGTCAAGAAGTTGAATATTCTACCAAGTGATGTAGTGGAGGCAGGAATCATACATAGCTTTAAGACGAGGTATGATAAAACTCATGGAGCAGGGAGAGAGAGAGGACCTAGTAACGATCTGTGACGAGGCGGGGCGAGGAGCTGCATCTCGACCCCTGCAACCACAATTAGGTGAGTACACACACACACCAAATCTGACCCGAAGCTGTTGTACAGCCACATCAGGAGGAAAACAACAGTCAAGGACCAGGTAATCAGGCTGCGATGTATGTGAGGAGCACAACATGAGATTCAAAGAAGTGTTCACAGAGGAGATAGTAGGGACTCCAGAAAGACGGAGAGGTGGGGTACACCATCAAGTGTTGGACACAATACATACAACCAACGAAGAAGTGAAGAGGCTACCAAGCAAGCTAGATACCTCAAAGGTGATGGGGCCGGATAACATCACTCCATGGGACCTGAGAGAGGGAGCACAGGCGCTATGTGTACTACTAACAACAATCTTTAACACATCTATCGAAACAGGGCGACTACCTGAGGTATGGAAGACAGAAAATGTAGTCCCAATTTCTAGAAAAGGAGACAGACACGAAGCTTTAAACTACAGAGCAGTGTCACTGACATGTATATTTTGCAAAGTCATGGAGAAGGTTATCTGGAGAAGAGTGGTGGAACACCTAGAAAGGAATGAGCTCTTCAACGACAGCCAGCATGGTTTCAGGGACGGGAAATCCTGTGTCACAAACGGAAGGAATAGGCTCAGAAGTGTCCCTGTTTGCAGATGATGTGAAGTTGATGAGAAGAATTAAATCGGACGAGAACCAGACAGATCTACAAAGGGAGCTGGACAAGCTGCAGGCCTAGTTCAGCAACTGGCTCCTGGAGTTCAACCCCACCGAGTGCAAAGTCATGAAGATTGGGGAAGGGGAAAGAAGACCGAAGACGGAGTACAGTCTAGGAGGCCAGAGACTACAAACCTCACTCAAGGAAAAGGATTTTGGAGTGAGTATAACACCGGGCACATCAACCAAATAACTACTTAAGCATACGGGCGCCTAGCAAACCTGTGAATAGCATTCCGACATCGCAGTGAAGAATCGTTCAGGACCCAGTACACTGTGTACGTTAAGCCTATATTGGAGTATGCAGCACCAGTTTGGAATTCACACCTAGCCAAGCACGTAAGGAAGCTAGAGAAAGTGCAAAGGTTTGCAACAAGACTAGTCTCGGAGCTAAGGGGCATGTCCTACGAGGAGAGGTAAAGGGAAATCGACCTGACGACACTGGAGGACAGGGGAGACTTGGGGGATATAATAACGAAATGTAAAATACTGAGAGGAATCGACAGGGTGGATAGAGACAGGATGTTCCAGAGATGGGACACAGCAACGAGGGGTCACATTTGGAAGTTGAAGACTCAGATGAATCACACAGATGTTAGGAAGTATTTCTTTAGTCACAATGTTGCCAGGAAGTGGAATAGTCTGGTAAGTGATGTAGTGGAGGCAGGATCCATATATAGCTTTAAGAAGAGGTATGATGAAGCTCATGGAGCAAGAAGAGTGACCCAGTAGCTGCCAGTGAAGAGGCGGGGCTGTGACTCGACACCTGCAACCACAACTAGGTGAGTACCCACACACACACATGCACAAACACGCTCACACACACACACACACACACACACACACACACACACACACACACACACACACACACACACACACACACACAGACACACACACACACACATACACACACACATACACACACACACACACACACACATATGCAATATCATCCGAGTTGGAGAAGGTGAGGGCATACCGGACACAGTACAGCACTGACAAGAAGTAGCTGTAACTTTCTACTGTCAAGGAGCCTTGGGTAAATATAACGACTTTCATGTATCCAAAATACCCATAACAACAACAACAAAGATTCTAAGTTTTGTATACGACATATGTTAGGCTAATCACAGAGCTTGCACACCCAGCATGGAGGTCATACCAGGTGAATCACCAGAAGCAAATACATATCCATAAGTTTGCAACCAAACTAATACCAGAACTAAAAGAAATGCACTTTGAGACTGTTAAGGAGCTGAACCTGACGTCCCTTACAGAGAGGGCAAAAGAAATGATTACGATTTACAGTTTTTTTAAGAGATGCTGATAAGGTAGATAAGAATGAAATGCTTTGAAATAATACGATCATCATAAAAACACAAGAATGGAGGTACATATACTGCAGCAGGGCTACTACCCCATTCTTGGTAGGTCCTGGTCAGATCCCATGGTACATCAAGAGAACACAAGTGAGGCTGAATACTTGAATGAATGTTAAGGATGTAAGGAAGTATTTCTTTAATCTCAGTGTAATTGAAAAGTGGAATGACTAAGATGAGGCAGTGGTGGAGACAAATTCAATACATAGTTTCAAGAACAGTTTTGATAAAGAGTAAGAGGCCAGAAATCAGTTTTGCCGATCAGAGCAAGTCTTAGGAGGAACCAGGAGCTGAGCTTTGACCTCTGCAGACACAGTTCATTGATCACAATTCGATAAATCCTGCCCCCATGTTAGACACACACACACACACACACACACACACACACACACACACACACACACACACACACACACACACACACACACACACACACACACACACACCTCATTCCTCATTTCTTATTTCTGACGAAGCAAAACGATCGTCTAGTAATGGCACTGGCCATCGTTCGACCATACGTGAGATGGGACAGTCACCCCTGATAACCCAGCACACCTGAAGGGAAGTGGGGCAGTCACCCCTGATCAACCAATACCCCTTGAACAGTGAGATAGGACCGTCACTGCTGATCACCCAGTACCCCCTAAAGGATCATCAGATGGGATAGCCACCCTTAATCATCCTCACGCTACAACTGAAGGAGAGTCAGACGGGACTGTCACTCCTTGATTATCCAGCACAACCGAAGGAGGGTGAGGTGGGTGACAGTGACCATTGATTACAATACCCAGCACTACCGAAGGAGGGTGAGGTGGGTGACAGTGACCATTGATTACAACACCCAGCACTACTGAAGGAGGGCGAGGTGAGTGGCAGTGACCATTGATTACAACACCCATTACTACTGAAGGAGGGTGAGGTGGGTGACAGTGACCATTGATCACAACACCCAGTACAACCAGCGAACGCACACACACACACACACACACACACACACACACACACACACACACACACACACACACACACACACACACACACACACACACACACACACACACACACACCAGCAAAACACCTCGATCCGTGACGGGTAAACAACGGAGTGTCGGCCACCAGCCTCCCGAACCCTTGATCGAAGTTCTTCTTTAAAAACATCACTTGACACTCTGTTTTCAGGAGTGTTGTGACCTCTCAGGGTTCTCCAGTGGGCTGGGCATGCACTTACGTGTGTTAGCTGCCATGCTGTGTGTGTAGCCGACCGTAGAGGTGAGTAAATCCAGCGAGAAGAACACTCTTAGCGTCACTGTTGCCAAGCAACCCTCCACACACATAGCCTCGTCCTTCGATCCATACGCTCTGAGTAGTCAGATCCAGTGCACCGGCTCGGATGCAAGCTATCATCATTCCCAGAATTAAAACCTCTTTCTTTACACCCTCTTCATCGAAATATTCTTCATTTTATCCTCATTAGAGCATTTCCCGATAAAATCAGTGCTGACACATGCTCACGCCCGGCGGAAAGCGAGTACGAAAAATAGCAATTCAATGCAGCACTTGGGCTTTTCGTTTCTGGAACGTGACGTCATCATGTCTTTCACATCTTTGTTGATGTTTTCTTGTTGGTAACATTGTCGCTGTTCAGGTGTGAAGACTCGGGGATACCAGGAGGGTGTCTTTGCTGGTCCCTGGCAGGTCTTAGAGGGATCTGAGCTAAAATAGAAGAAGAACACATCCTTTTAGCAGGACAGAGTGAGCCGCACGTGCGCAGGCACGCGCAGGCACGCACCCTCCCACGCTATTATTCATATTCACGAGCCGGAGCGCGTAAACTTAAAGGAGTTCGTAAGATATCATGTTAGTGAAAGAGGTGTTAAGATGTTATTGTGTCTCGCACTTACTGTACACGCGCGCATACGCACGCACACACGCGCCCATACGCACGCACACACAGACGCAGATAGACAGACACGCACACACACACTCATGACTCACAGGGATGTTAGGAAATATTTCTTCAGTCATAGAGCCGTCAGGAAGTGGAACAGTTTGGAGAGTGATGTAGTAGAGGCAGGATTCATACATAGCTTTAAAAAGAGGTACAACAAGGCTCATGATACCCAGGTACAACAAGGCTCATTATACCCAGGTACAACAAGGCCCATGATACCCAGATTTTGCACGTGTCTAATTTTTCATCTTGTCAGTATTGTATACCATTCGTGTACAATTTGCCAAACACAACATCATGGAAAATTGGTTCAGAGCACATCTACATAACCTTCTTCACGGCTGCTACTACTATTACTACTACCACGACTAACCCGTCCCTCGGGTATGACCTACTTCCACTGGGAAATCCTGCCTACCAGTGACTATGCCCTCGTCTGCTACCCGTCCCATTTCCGCCTGTCGCCAGTATATAAGAGCCAGCCTTCTTGCCTGTGTTCCAGAATCTTCACGACTACGGTGCGCTTCACACCAACTCCAAGGCAGCTGAGGGACTGATTACCTCATTTTATGTATATAGTTCTTCTGTCTTTCCTTATGTTCTTGAATTTGTATTGATAAAGCCACTGGATGGCAAAACGTCTACAATAATGATACCCAGAACTTGTACATGTCTAATTTTTCATCAAGGCTCAGGGAACAGGGAGAGAGTGGACCTAGTAGCGACCAGTGAAGAGGTGGGGCCAGAAGCTGTGACTCGGCCCTTGCAACCACAGTTAGGTGAGTACGCACACACACACACACACACACACATACACACACACACACACACACACACCAGGCAGGACTTCAAAGAGACCTGGACAGACTGGACACCTGGTCCAGCAAATGGCTTCTCGAATTTAATCCTGCCAAATGCAAAGTCAAGAAGATAGGGGAAGGGCACAGAAGACCACAGACAGAGTATAGGCTAGGTGGCCAAAGACTGCAAACCTCACTCAAGGAGAAAGATCTTGGGGTGAGTATAACACCGAGCATGTCTCCGGAAGCACACATCAATCAGATAACTGCTGCAGCATATGGGCGCCTGGCAAACCTGAGAACAGCATTCCGATACCTTAGTAAGGAATCATTCAAGACACTGTACACCGTGTATGTCAGGCCCATACTGGAGTATGCAGCACCTGTTTGGAACCCGCACTTGATAAAGCACGTCAAGAAACTAGAGAAAGTACAAAGGTTTGCAACAAGGTTAGTTCCAGAGCTAAGGGGAATGTCCTATGAAGAAAGATTAAGGGAAATCGGCCTGACGACACTGGAGGACAGGAGGGTCAGGGGAGACATGATAACGACATATAAAATACTGCGTGGAATAGACAAGGTGGACAAGGACAGGATGTTCCAGGGAGGGGACACAGAAACAAGAGGCCACAATTGGAAGTTGAAGACACAAATGAGTCAGAGAGATAGTAGGAAGTATTTCTTCAGTCATAGAGTTGTAAGGCAGTGGAATAGCCTAGAAAATGACGTAGTGGAGGCAGGAACCATACACAGTTTTAAGACGAGGTTTGATAAAGCTCATGGAGCGGGGAGAGAGAGGGCCTAGTAGCAACCGGTGAAGAGGCGGGGCCAGGAGCTAGGACTCGACCCCTGCAACCACAAATAGGTGAGTACAAATAGGTGAGTACACACACACACACACACACACACACACACACACACACACACACACACACCTATCGAAACAGGACGACTACCGGAAATATGGAAGACAGCAAATGTAGTCCCAATTTTTAAAAAAGGAGACAGGTACGAAGCAATGAACTACAGACCAGCGTCACTGACGTGTATAGTATGCAAGGTCATGTAGAAAATTATCAGGACTAGAGTGGTGGAATACCTCGACAGGAATGAGCTTATCAACGACAGCCAGCACGGTTTCAGGGACGGGAAATCCTGCGTCACAAACCTACTGGAGTTCTATGACAGGGTGACGGCAGTAAGACAAGAGAGAGAGAGGGGTGGGTAGACTGCATTTTCTTGGATTGTAAGAAGGCATTTGACACAGTTCCACACAAGAGATCAGTGCGGAAGCTGGAGGACCAGGCAGGGATAATAGGGAAGGCACTACAGTGAATCAGGGAATACCTGTCAGGAAGACAACAGCGATTCATGGTACGTGGCGAGGTGCCAGAGTGGGCGCCGGTAACGAGCGGGGTGCCGTACGGATCAATCTTTGGACCGTTGTTGTTTCTGGCATTTGTGAACGACATGACAAAAGGAATAGACTTCGAAGTGTTCCTGTTTGCAGATGATGTGTAGTTGATGAGAAGAATTCAATCGGACGAAGACCAGGCAGAACTACAAAGGGATCTGGACAGACTGCAGGGCTGATCCAGAAACTGGCTCCTGGAGTTCAACCCCACCAAGTGCAAAGTCATGAAGACTGGGGAAGGGCAAAGAAGACCACAGACGGAATACAGTCTAGGGGGTCAGAGCCTAAAAACCTCACTCAGGGAAAAGGATCTTGGTGTGAATGTAACACCGGGAACATCTCCTGAAGCGCACTTCATCCAAATAACTGCTACAGTATACGGGCGCCTGGCAAACCTAAGAACAACATTCCGACATTCAAATAAGGAGTCATTCAGGACTCTGTACACTGTGTACGTTATGCTCATATTGGAATATGCAGCACCAGTTTGGAACTCCTCACCTAGCCAAGTATGTAAGGAAACTAGAGAAAGTGCAGAGGTTTGCAGCAAGACTAGTCCCGGAGCTAAGGGGTATGTCCTACGAGGAGAGGTTAAGGGAAATCGACCTCACTACACTGGAAGACAGGAGAGTTGGGGGGGGGATATGATAACGACATATACAATACTGAGAGGTATAGACAAGGTGGACAGACAGGAAGTTCCAGAGATGGGACACAGCAACAAGGGGTCACAGCTGGAAGCTGAAGACTCAGATGAACCACAGGGATGTTAGGAAGTATTTCTTCAGTCACAGAATTGTCAGGAAGTGGAATAGCCTGGGTAGTGATGTAGTGGAGGCAGGTTCCATACATAGCTTTAAGAAGAGGTATGATAAAGCTCACTGAGCCGGAAGAGTGACCGGGTAGCGGCCAGTTGAAGAGGCGGGGCCAGGAGCTGTGAATCGACCCACGCAACCACAACTAGGTGAGTACAGGTAGGTAAGTACACACACACACACACACACACACACACATATGCACAAGCACAAATACGCACGTCAAAAAATTTCGTTTGCAACGAAAGTAATCCCGGAGCTGATGGCAACATACAAATTACTGAATGGAACTGATAGGCTGGAAAGCGACAGAGTGTTTGAGAGACGGGAAACAGGAACACGAGGGCTCAGATGGAAGTTGAAAACACAGATGAGTCACAGGGACATTAGGAAGTATTTCTTCAGCTTCAGGGTAGCCTTGAAGTGGAACAACCTGGAAAATCAAGTGGTAGAGGCAGGATTATTACGATAGGCACGATAAGGCTCTCGAAGTCAAGAATGAACCTAGTAGCGACTTGAGAAGAGGAGGGGCCAGGAGCCGAGATTCAGCCCGTCCAACCGTATATGAGTTAACAGAGGTGAATACGCACACACCCATATACATACGTACATATATTCATACTTACCTAGATACATTCATACATACACATCACCACCCACCCACACACACGTACATACATACACACATACATACACACATACATACATACATACACACATACATACATACATACATACATTCACATATACATCACCACACATATACACAAAATGATTTCTTAGCACACCATCAACCGGAGGTTGTAAATAAGACAAAAACGGCGCTGAAATGATAGAATTTTTGTTTCACAGTGGCAGGACAACGTCATGAGTTACAAAATAATGTAATAAAGACTGAAACTACTGAAAATTCTATAGTAATACACGAGAGATTAACTGCCACAAGATGGACGCTACCACCACTCATGTTTCTCAGTGTATGATATTACCAGCAAGTTATCACTCCTTTACACGCACACGAGCTGTGACTCGAGCCCTGCAAACCACAAATTGGTAAGTACACACACACATACACACACATATACACACACACAGGCCAGGGGCCAGGAGCTCGGACTCGACCCCTGCAGCCTCAACTAGGTGAGTACACACAAGCATACCATTACCCTCTCCCTCCTTCCCTTGTGCTTTCACTAACCTAAACATGAGACCAGTCAGTTCTTTGCACACTACGTACGTCAGCGCATTCCCTATGCAAATGCAGTTCGATCAAGTTTAGATACTTGCCACTAAACTGGTCTTGGAAAATTAGGTTATTAAATAAGTGCTCCGAGGAGGGAAGACCGAACCTCCCTTTAGTAACCGGAGAATATCTCTGACCAGTTATCCTGCGACTGATTCGTCTTATGTGAGCAATAAAATATAACTTCTCAGTGAGCAGCTCTCAGTTTTGACTGAAATTAGAAAATGTAGTAATAGTATCAGATGTGATAGGTATAATACATGTTATAAGAGGGATAATATTAGCAGAGTTATCTCCCAGAGAATACTGAAACGTTGACCCATTAATACCTTTCCACCTTGTAACAGTTTTGTAAATCAGTATTTCGGATCTCCAACATACAGCAGGACAAGCTATCGTTAACGCTCTTAAGATGGGCTTAAGATTATATCAAGGAGGATGTGAAACTACTACAAAGAATTTGAGAGCTTTAATAATCCAAAAAAAATCTAGATATTGTTATTTACAATGGAAATTATATAATTACTGGACTGATAGCTTCCTGCACACATCTCAGTGAGTATCTGGACTTAAATAATATTTAGCATATGTATTGAATCTGTACAGTAATTTATGAGCTTTAGCCGTACCCTTAGGCACATTACTATTTATCATCAGGTACTTACAAGAACTAGCAGTGATTACCTGTACCATATGATACGTTACTGCATATACACAGAGTACTTAATGGTATTACAATAAGTAATAAATGTATATGAAGAGCGTGTGACAGACTCAACACAGAATGTGACTAACAAAGCGAGCAAAGTCCCTAAATAAGCTAACTACTAACATCAGAGAGGCTTACAGCACAGCTTGCATGAACAATGAATGACTAAAGTATAAAGAAGCCGTAAGCTGCTTTGTACTTTATGTTGCTTCTTTGCCATCTGCTTGCAGCGGGCAAGGAAAAGACAGACACACAAAAACCAACCTACCTGGGGAAAACTATATGTCCTCCAAAAAATATCAAATGCCTCCCAAATTACTGAATATGAGTTCAGTAATTTGGGAGGTATTTGTGCACTGACTAAACAGTACACAGATACCAGTCTGAGATAGTTAAATTTAGAGTTAGACTCTGGACCTGAATCATATTGAGTGTCTCATAAAAAAAAAAACAATCACAAATTGTCAGAAAGCACTAATTCTGAATAAATTTCCGGGAACACAGTTCTGGAGGAGACTGAATCCCCAACCAAATTATAACCAACAACAAGTGTAGAGGCGAACACAGCTCCTGCCGTTGCTGTCAGTGACTGGTTTGAGAGAGTGTGAGCTGTGTAGGCTGGATAAATTGTCAACGCCTTGTAGTCTCAGTGGAAATAAGTCACTTTGACTTTTTTTGGGGCTATCCTAGGTAATTTACACATATGTTACTTATGTATGACAGTAACTGTATTTATGTTTACTTGCCCAGACATTGACGGTTTATCCATCATCCACCTGAGCTAGCAACCAAGAGAACTGTCAGTGTGGCTGACATTTTACGCTTACTGAGTTCTCTCCAAGTGAACCCATAGCTCTGTTTTTCATCGGGATATCCTGCACCCTCTGTAAAATCTATTTTTTTTTTATCATATGTACTGATTTCGGTTGGCAGGATAGGTAGTTTTGTGCAGGTAGTTCTGGTAGGAGGGTCATGAAGATGCTGGTTCCAACTTTCATGTTTTACGTTCGCTTTTCCTATATTTTTATTCTCCCACTTTGTTTTATGCCTCCATTACTACAGCCACCATCATCACCTCTGCTTATTATTTCCACATACTACCACCAACGCCACCCTCTACCATCTCAACCCCTTACCACTTACCTCTATCACAGACCACCCACTAAAAACCACCCACCATCTACCATAAATCATCTACCACCATAACCACCACCACCTACCAGCCTCACCTACTACCACTCCCTCCTGCCCTCACCAGCAGGCGCATCAGTCCTGTCATTTTTCCTACATTGATCCAGCGTCAACAATAGCCCATTGTCTGCCATGTCCACTAATTTGTCAGGGAAGGAGTAGAGCTCTGGGCTCCCTCTGGTGTCCCTTGAATTTCCACTTCCACCGCACTTATCTCCATCATTTCCACAAAACTAATGACGCCACGCCAACGGCAGGAAACTTCTCCAATCAAATTATCGGATGAACTTAGCTCATCCTACTACAGAAGTTAGAATTTCCAGATGTATCGAGGCAGATGATGCAGCTGAAATGTAGTTCTTACAGTGGCATAAGAGATGGGGCTGTCACTTCATAGCGAGCTTTAGTAAGCAGGAAAACAAAAGCTTGGCCCATTAACTCGACAAGGTAGGTAGGTGTGTGACATTCTCACCTCTCTGCATATCTCTCTTTCCCCCGTGAAATGTATGTCATAATATCATAATTCACAACTAGCTCAAAAGTTGGAAATTAAACTATAGACCACGTGTCGACCTATCCTGGGCACCTGTCAAGTCATTTACGACTTGATAGTGGTCCAGAACGGACAGGAAAATCGTTTAACTTTAATCTTCAAATCGGTGATTGCTTATGAACAAGTTTTCTCATGTTCAAATCGCCGGTCAAAATCTCTTTGCATTGCTCTCTCAACTGAGACATTATACAGGATTCATTCAACCTTCTCTTACCATGATTGGCAACACATCTATTCGCTTACTCTTCCGACTGCATGACATACACACTTATTGCTATTTTATTTCTCTCTCTCTCCTACCCCTAGGCTCCTGATGAAATCTAAAACTGCGCAGTTTCATGCACATCTGTCATGCACTGTTTCCTTGTATATATATCATGCTCACATACTCTTGAGTTGTTGATAAATTACTGTTTCCTCGGTGAATGGCTTGCTACATCACCGTGAAAACTCAAGTCACAATAAAGTGGCTAAAACATTATACAAATAACTTCCAAACATAAAATGTAAACTTTAGAGCGTTGCGGTCCGTGCTGTACTATTATTGAGTTGCCGTTGATTTTTCCTTCACACAGACGCCCCTTTGCATCTTCCTTTAATGTATCTTCATAAGTTTTATTCCTTATCATCCCTTCTGCACCTAACTGAAACTGAGTTTCTTTCGGATGTATAATGATGAGCTTCCCTACAATATGTAGATTTGCAACGAAGCACCATGAGTCTGGGGGAATTTTGCAGTGCAGAATTGTTCTTAGGTGATATTTAACCTCTGAGGTGTCTAGACTGTTAATCCAATGGTGCTCTTCTGTCACCCATGAGAAATTTCAGTAATCCATTTTCGTTGGATGCCAAGGTGATCGCGGACCATCCATATTAAGACATATTAAACAACATAAATATCGAGTATTTTAATGGAATTTATGCATTTTTGTTGTAAGGAATGCTGATGGGATGATTCTATATCAATTGGTTATCCAATATGACTGCCATCTTTTCCATTAAGTAGTGGTTAGTCACTGAAACACTTGTCTTCCCAGCGCCCATTACATTAGGATGGGGCACGAAATCATAAATTTATGTTGGGTTACATACAGAGACCATTAAACCAAATACTATTTTACCACCAATCTACAAATGCCACACACACACATATGAATAATGCAATATTATCAGTAATAATTGGTATTCATTTGTAAACAGGGCATCATATGTGTTACACCTAGTTGAATATTACCAGTACACTAATGATCATCATTGCCCAATGATTTCTGCACATAAATATACTGATATCTCCACTTGCAGCTCAGACTGCCTCTTCTATTGCCAGAGAAATGTTACAATGTTGGAACTGGTGATAGTTCACAGCTCATTATGTTGTTTACAATAACATCTCGAGAGCTGATGAGTGCTATAGTTTATGGGAAAATTTGCCCAGATTCAAACTGCTCAGCAGGACCTGTTTTTGCTATGTTTTTGTCATCTTGTATGGTAAAATACGTTTCCTTGGGAGTTATTGGCATGTCTCAGACCAGTTTGTTTCGTATTCATACGTATTCTTTTACCCACATCTGCATCATCATCTATATTTACCTCGTGGAATACACTTCGAAAAATAAGTGTGTTAAAAAGAGTAGGTTGGTGGTCTTCAGCATTCTGTGGATCAAAACATTGTGACAGTCTTCCCTTGATGGTCTAGACGCCTGTCAGTTTTTTTCTGGATAGTTTTATTTTTGGAAGATGCATTCTTCAAACATTCCGTCTTCTCTAACAATCTGCTACACACGTATAAGACCAACGACTGAGAACTTTCTCATTAAGCGAGACCACCTGTGAGACCACCTGTGAGACCACCTGTGAGACCACCTGAACCATGTCCACAGCTCGTCTCGATATTACCTTGGTTGTGACGTTGAACGTAATTTCCTTTCAGAAATATCTCTTCAAGGTTTCTTCATGCTGTATATGCACTGATCTGACATAAATGAGACCATACTCGGCATAAAGTAACTAGCACGCAAAAAAGTAGGACATCATTTCTTTGACTGTTCACAAGTGTATTGTGCACTCTCCTTCATTTCACTTTTATTAAACACTATCTTCAGTAGCACTCACTTATTTAAGCTTTTCTGCTGTTTTGCTGTCCTTTTTCTTATGAACAATGAGTTTATTAACTAGACTACAGCAATATTTATGATCTCACTGACGAGTCTCCCCAGTATAATTACTTAAATATGTTGAGACTTGCCTGGTTATCGCTTCTAGTCGGTTTAATTATCCCTTGTTTACATTTCTTTCACATTTCACTTCCATTTATCCGCATTCTGTCAAAAAGAAAAACAGGAAATGGAAGCAGAGGAAGGGAAAATAGTTTAATTCTGTGTCAAAACATTCAGGAACTCTACTCAGAAATTTTCATACATGGCGTCTACTTGTTTAAAATAACACATCGTACCTTGGACAGTACCAACCAGCAATTAACCCTTTCAGTGGACCTCACTCAGATAAGCTGTGAACGGTAAATTTTGGTCTATATACGAGAGAATGGGTCTGCGCGGTAAGTGTGCACAGTACTTAAAAAAATTCCTGCCTCACGCGTTGCATGATGGGAAAAACAAAACTGATCTCTCTCTCACTCTCTCTCTCTCTCTCTCTCTCTCTCTCTCTCTCTCTCTCTCTCTCTCTCTCTCTCTCTCTCTCTCTCTCTCTCTCTCTCTATCTATCTATCTATCTATCTCTCTTTCACAATCATTTAATTTGTGGTATACCTCGTAGATTTTACATTTGTAGATTCTGTAATGCATAATCGTTTAAATTTTGTTAACTGAAGCTTAGCAAATAGAAGCTTAATTAGCATAAGCAGAGAAATTTGGCTTCAATTAGTAAAACCAGTGCTGGAGTTAGGAGGACAGGTTGTTATATTCAAACAATGGTGGAGAGTGGAAGGCAGGCTGGTAGAATGACACATTGTTGGAGATAGGAGGTCAGGTTGGAAGATTCAGACAATGGTGGAGAGTGGAAGGAAGGCTGGCAGAATGACACATTGTTGGAGATAGGAGGTCAGGTTGGAGGATTCAAACAATGCCTAATGTCCCTTTATCAACATTTTTAACGTTGGTAAAATGTTTTTCTCCGCAGAGGCGAGCAAAATGGAAGTGAACCTGGAAACTCTGAATATTTTTAACCTAGAGAGGCTTAGTCTTTTGTTATTGGTGTAATGTTACCAGGTGTTTCCCTCTACTACACCTCTTCACCACCACCACCACAACAACTACCACCACAACAACCACCACCACCACCACCACAACCACCACCACCATGGCCACCACTGCCACCACCACCACCAACCCCCCCACCCTCACCCTCACCACCATCACTACCACAATCACTACCACCACTACCATCACTACCACCACTACCATCACTACCACCACAACCATCACTACCGCCACTACCATCACTACCACCACCACAACCACCACCATGACCACCACTACCATAACCCCCAACCCCCCACCCTCACCCCAACATCATCACTACCACCATCACTACCGCCTCTACCATCACTACCACCACCACAACCACCACAACCCCTACCACCACCCCTACCACCATCACCACCCCTGCCACCACAATCCCTACCACCACCACCCCTACTTCCAACACCACCACCCCTACCACCACCACCCCTGCCACCACCACCACCCCTGCCACCCCTGCCACCACAACCACCCCTGCCACCACAATCCCTACCACCATCACCCCTACTACAACCACCACCACCCCTACTACCAACACCACCACCCCTACCACCACCACCCCTGCCACCACCACCACCCCTGCCACCACAATCCCTACCACCATCACCCCTACTACAACCACCACCACCCCTACCACCATCACCACCACCACACCTCTTCTGTACTTCTCAGGTCTCATAGGTACAGTAACTTCCTTCAGTAACTGCCCTTGCCTGTGTATAGAGAGCTCTGTACAGGTCTGCTGAGCTGTGTGTGTTTCTGTGTGCATGCGTGTGTATGTGTATGCGTGTGAGTATGTGGAGACTGTACGTGTGTGTCTGTGTACTCATCTATTTGTGCTTACTTATTTGTGGTTGCAGGGGTCGATTCACAACTCCAGGCCCCGCCTCTTCCCTGGTCGCTACGTGCGTGTGTGTGTGTGTGTGTGTGTGTGTGTGTAAGGTAAAATAATTTCTGATAATGCCTTGCTAATTCTCATGGATTTTTCTAGATATACTTTCTTTAATAAACTGAGTGTGATTACTGAAATGCGAAAATTTTCTTGAAAGTGACCTCTTTCCATAACATTGTTACGCTTAATGAAATTTTCTGTTATTTTATAAAGAGCTGATATTGTTTTGGAATTTAGTGTTGTCTTTATTTCTGTTTGTTTTAATAAATAAGTGTAGTATACATAATCGCATAAATTACTAATTCTTTTTTAGTGATTAGATTTTGAGAATTAGTTTATTGTAAAAGAAATTGGGGAGGGGGGGGGGGAGAGCGAAAAAATTCTAATGGAATTTCTCTAAAGCTTGATTTAAGTTTATGTAATTTTTTATGCTGTGGTTATAACGATTTTGACTCTGGGAGTAAAGGTTGTTATTTTGTTTCCCAAAGTGAGTTATTGCTAATGATATTCACTTCTCCGTGTTTTACTTTCTGTTTTATTATCTTCCACATATATTTTGCAGTTTGTATTTTCGTTTCTGACATCATAAAAGAGTAAAACTGTGAAGAGTTGAAGATACAGAAATGCATTGACATCCGTAGACTGGTGTTAAGGGCACTGGATCATGAAGATGGAATTTAGTTGATTTTAGGAGGTAGGAGGACATGTATGATGGGAGGTGATGTGTAGTCTGGTGGTTTTTATGTGGCACTAAGGCGAGCCCAAGGAGGTTTGTGTGACTCTGTAATCTGTGACGATGGCTCATTTTTTGGATCCTTGTTATTAGGGGCAGTGTAAGGTACGAGGGCGAGTGCTCTACGTGTATTCCTGGTAGTACTTAAGTTTAAATTGATCGGGGATTGAGGCCGGGGTTAGTGAATGATAAGGACCCTGGGGACAAAAATGGCGTTAGGAAAGTGCTGGTGTTAGGTAAGTGTGTGTGTTAGAAAAGTGTAGGTGTTAGATAAGTGATGGTGTTAGAAAAGTGTAGGTACTAATAAAGTGTAAGTGCTAGAAAAGTGTAGGCATTTGAAAATTGTAGAAGTTAGAAAAGTGTAGGTATCAGATAAATGTAGATGTTAGATAAGTGTAGGTGTCAGAAGTGTAGGTGTTAGATAAGTGTAGCACTAATTCTGACAGTCTTTCATAAAGGGAGTATTGGAGGAACTCGTCTCCCTTTAAAGACACTAAGAAGATAATTGTTTTGTGAATTTTTTTGTCTTTTTTTTATTTCAAATTGGAAATTTTAATTAGTTTCATTAAGGAAAATTATAAAGAACGAAATACAGAGCTCGTCTGGAAGCCACATAGCTGGAAGGGCTCCAGTTAGGTCGAGAGAGTGGAGAATATATATACCTGGAGAAGAGTGGGCCAACTATGTGAGTTAAGTTTATGGAGCCATTACCGCCCCCTTCCTCCAGTATTATCTCACCATTTCTTTATTGGGACACGATTATTTGTATTAAGTGCAGTAATTAACTTGAATCACTCTTACGGAGTGTTATGTAGGTTTGTGTAAGTACAGACTCTAGTGAAAGTGGACATGTTACCTGGAGTATACCTGGAGGTTGTGCCGGGGGTCAACGCCCCCCTCCCCCCCCGAGGCACGGTCCATGAAGTTTTTCTAATTCTCACGATCCCTATTCCCCTGTTTGAACCATTTATTATTCTAAGACTATTATTTTTTTTATATGAACTATGGATTTTAGTGAACCAAATCATTAATTAACCAATGGTACGAGTGAAATTACCCAAATCAATTACATTTTTTGTAGTTAAGTTACCAATCGATTTAGGTGCCATCTATGATCCAGTATGATAACTATCATTATACCTATCTAGCATATTATCATTAAAAGTCATAACTGACTTTCACTTTGATATTAACTCAAAGATACATTTCAAAAAGCCATTCGGCAACCATCATTTGTGTGTGTGTGTGTGTGTGTGTGTGTGTGTGTGTGTGTGTGTGTGTGTGTTTGTGTGTGTGTGTGCGTGTGTGTGTGTTTGTGTGTGTGTATGTGCATGTAATTGTGGTGGCAGGGGTCGAGTCATAGCTTCTGTGTGTGTGTGTGTGTGTGTGTGTGTGTGTGTGTGTTTGTGTGTGTGTGTGCGTGTGTGTGTGTTTGTGTGTGTGTATGTGCATGTAATTGTGGTGGCAGGGGTCGAGTCATAGCTTCTGTGTGTGTGTGTGTGTGTGTGTGTGTGTGTGTGTGTGTGTGTGTGTGTGTGTGTGAGTGTGTGTGTGTGTGTGTGTGTGTGTGTGTGTGTGTTTGTGTGTGTGTATGTGCATGTAATTGTGGTGGCAGGGGTCGAGTCATAGCTTCTGTGTGTGTGTGTGTGTGTGTGTGTGTGTGTGTGTGTGTGTGTGTGTGTGTGTGTGTATTTGAGAATTTCGTTCTCCGGTACGTCACCCTTCCCACCTCTTTGTCTCTGAATTATTGTTCTCCGTTCTTGCCCGTCTGCCTCTTCTCTGGTGTATTACACACACACACACCAACACCGCCGCCTCTTACACGACGCCAGCTCCCCGTCGATCTCATTACCTCCTTCCAAAAAAAGGCTGAAAGCGTCACTCCGTGGTTGGAACTAGACCGCGCCTCCTCTTGTTTTCCAGAGACTCTATATACCGCCCTCTTATCAGTCCTTGCCTCCTTCTTTCTTCCTTTATGGCGACATTTGCTCCCCTCCCAAGCTGCGGGGAATAAAACGCCTTGACACACTTCCACGAGCACAATGTTTAAGATGCTAAAATGAAGATATTCTCTAATATTGAATTAGTAAATTGTAATAATATTTTTATTATTACCTTGAGTATTGCGAGTGAGGCATTTGTTTTGCACTTCTAAGTGAATAATAAGATGTCTTTGGTAATTATTATTATTATTTTTATAAACAAGTTACTGATTATATATATATATATATATATATATATATATATATATATATATATATATATATATATATATATATATATATATATATATAATATCGTGTCGAGTAAGTAAAACTTGCGATTTTGGTTTAAATAGTAACGCACTTCTTTCCGAATAGGCCAAGCAAAAATTTGTGTATGCAATAATTTCTCAAAATTCATTCTGAATCTAATGAAAAAATATTTCATTGTTTATTAATTAAGAAGTTACGATAAACTTGTATAAAATATATTTAGTTGGATTAGGCTAAATTAAATTGAGCTTGTTATAATAAGGTTGGGTAAGTTTCCTAAGGTTCTTTTGGTACAAAATCATTAATTTTTATATGAGCATTAAGGAAAAAATATATCTTTAAATATATTAGGGAAAATTTTAAGGACTTAATTTTAAGCCAAAATCGCAAATCGCAAGTTTTACTTTTTCGGCACAACATATATATATATATATATATATATATATATATATATATATATATATATATATATATATATATATATATATATATATATATACATACATACATACATATACAAGGAATTCGCAAGAGCAGGCGAAATATACACAAACACTGATCTCTGGCCGAAGGAGACTCGAACCTACGAATCTTGGAACAAGGTATGCAGTGCTTTACCATTCTCACCACACTGGACAATACCTTGGCGCCCAGCTTGCGCTAGACGTTAATCCAAGGCAACGAACTTTCAGGGAGAATGGTAAAGCACTGCGTACCTTGTTCCAAGGTTCGTAGGTTCGAGTCTACTTCGGCCAGAGATCAATGTTTATATATATATATATATATATATATATATATATATATATATATATATATATATATATATATATATATATATGAAGGAAGGGTGTTAATGCTGCAGTTTTAAGTTTTATAACTACAGTGTAAGCGCGCCTCTGGCAAGACAGTGATGGAGTGAATGATGAAAGTTTTTTTTTTCTCGGGCCACCCTGCCTTGGTGGGAAACGGCCGATGTGTTAATAAAGAATATAATAATATTAGTTGCAGAGGCGTAAGTTTACAAATGTGCCTTATAGGCTTATACTGAACCTCTGTAGAGCAGATGTGTTTTTGCTACCCTTACATCACTGTCATATTTTTCACATGTAGTATTTAAGAACACCTTCACTTTCAGCGTTCGAAATATATGCTCATTTATGAACACGTAACTGAACTACGGTGCTTCGTTGAAGCACTCATATAACTTCTCATATAACTCTGCATGGTAGCCCACTCTTATCTCCGGCGATGAATCAGTAGATAAATACGGGGTAGCTGGAGAAGTTTTTTATTTAACTTCTCCAGCTCCCCCGTATTTATCTAATGATTCATCGCCGTAGATAAGAGTGGGTTAGCCTGCAGAACATTAATAGTGTTTATTATCATGATTTCAAAAGTAAATTTACTGTGTATACCCATCTGTTTTATGCGGTTTAGGGGGGGTTAATAGTACAGTATCTGGAAAGGTAATTTTATTGTACCATAGTGATATATTATTGTACCATAGTGATATATTATTGTACCATAGTGATATATTATTGTTTGTGGTCGTAGTGTGATGTCAGTGGTACTCTTCCATATAGAGTAAGTTAAGTCACTTTTATTCAGTTAAGTCCTCCGATGTTATTGTTTGGATGTTACTAATGGTAGTTGTCGGATTTGCTGTCTTAACCCCAAATAGGTTCAGCCCTTTTATCATGAATATAATGATAATGAAATGACGTGTCTCTACATAGCTTATTACTGCGATCGTAATGTAAATTTGAGTGCGCGAGGCCGAAGTTAGAGCCTAGTTGATGAGGCCCTAATCCACCGCGGAAACGGTCGTGGGGGCGTTGACCCCTGGAACACCCTTAAGATAGACTTTAAGCATAATGTTTAACATCGTCAACCATTGCTTTACATTTATTAAATTTGTGGAAAGCTTAAAACAGTTTCATTTCGAAATTGAAGATTTAATTCCTTGCCCATGATTTGAAATTTTTTAATTTGTTTCAAAACTTTAATGTTTTGGAAAGTTAAAAAGGAGAGAAACTGCACTGCATTTGCAGTGAGACATTTTGGTCACATTTGCAGTGACCAGTTCTGTTCTAGATTCGCCGGTATAATCGCCCTGCCCAGACGTTTTCTAAGAGGTGGTCCGGCCTTGGCTCTGTTTCGGGGGAGTGTCTCAGACCAATGTCTACTATGGGAAGAGATAAAGTACCTCCTCATCTTCTGGGACCAGCTGTCCCCAGGCCTGGCCCCATTCCCCGCCTCCACGGGGCTAGTAGGGAGAAACCAGGCACCTGGAGCTGCCACAAACCCGGCTCACACTGAGTTCGAAAAGTGCGGCAGCTGCATAGCAGCAGACAGCGTCAGGAGGTGCAAAGGCAGGAAGCACTACAGGATCCTTTTGGAGTTGCACCCCAGCTTTGGACATTAAGACCGAGCGCTGGGGAAGCTCAAAGATGCCTCTTGCTGTGAGTGTTGCTGCTGCTGCTTCACTTGTCCGTTGCACTCTCTCGCCTCCAGTGTCCAGTGTTGTCTCTTGCACTTTTTGTACATAAATTGTTCTTATCTGAACATAGGTATTTGTACAGGTTTATGTATTAACATCAAATAATTAAATATGATCATCGGTATTGTCTCTACGAAGTACTGAATTTTATAAGATGAAATTTTAAACTGTAGATCATCGCATTTCTGCTAAAATGTGACTCTACATGCTTCGTATTTTTCTTCTATAATCTGTATAAGAAAAATGATCTGCATAACTTATAAGTTATGCAGTGAGTTTATTTTGTTTGAATTCTCCTCTCGTTTTTAATACCAGTTACACAAGCAATTTACATATTAATACGTGCACCAACAAGTGGTCTTTAAGCAAATAATTGCACTGACCGAGCCATTTATATATATATATATATATATATATATATATATATATATATATATATATATATATATATATGTGTGTGTGTGTGTGTGTGTGTGTGTGTGTGTGTGTGTGTGTGTGTGTGTGTGTGTGTGTGTGTGTGTGTGTGTGTGTGTGTGTGTGTGTGTTGTGCCGAATAGGTAAAACTTGTGATTTTGGACTAAATAGCAACGCTCGTCTTGCCGAATAAGGCATGCGAAAATTTATGTATGCAATAATTTCGCAAAAATCATTCTGAACCTAACCAAAAAATATATTTTATTGTGTTTGTTTATTATTAAATTATTGTAAACTTTTCTAAAATACATTTAGTTGGATTAGGTTAAATTAAATTGAGTTTGTTATAATAAGGTTAAGTAAATTTCCTAAGGTTTTTTGGTACAAAATTATTAATTTTTACATTAACGTAAATTAAAAAATATATCTTTTAACGTATAAGAGAAAATTTTAGAAAAGACTTAATTTTAAATGAGTGCTTGCTAATTGACCAATTTTACTTATTCGGCAAAACACACACACACACACACACACACACACACACACACACACACACACACACACATACACACACACACATACACACACACACATACACACACACACATACACACACACATACACACACACATACACACACACATACACACACACATACACACACACACACACACACATATATTTATATATATATATATATATATATATATATATATATATATATATATATATATATATATATATATATATATATATATATTCACAGGGATGCACTAAATCCATAAGGGTCATACAACTCCTGGAAAATTGGAGATAGTCAGATTTGATCCGAGAAAGGGGAGGTTTACTCTAATGTCTCAGATGAAGAGTTCGTCACCTCCCTCAGTCCATCTTGCTTGTAGAGAAATAATGGAAAACTCAACTCGTGATCAATCAGACTCAAGATGATGGTAGTGAGTTCGTGCAGGAAGAATTACTTCTTCTGAACTTAAATACTGTCTCACTGATCCAAGTAAATCAAGCAAAATTTTAATGTTTATCTTAAAAAAAATTTAAATAATAAATATGTTAAATTTAGCTTTATATTTAATACTTGAAGGTTTTGGGTAAAAGGAAAATAATATCTCCTGAACAGATTAATAAAATGGAATGTAATCTTTCTAAAACCATCAATTACTGTGCATCTGCAGTCCAGAAACAAAAATCAGTGTTTCCATTATTGGAGACTTCCGGATGTATAACGTCAAGTGAAATCTCACTGTTTCTCTGTCACGAGTCCGAGACATATTTAATGTGGAGTGTTACATTGTCATACGCCATTTAGTAAATTGTGTTACGTGGCAAAAGGCTGGTGTACAATACCGTCAAAGTGTGGTTCAAGACACTTGAGAAAGCAACAAGAGCATTTTTTTCACCTAGAAAGTGTAACAACGTGATTGTGATTTGTTTGGAGTTGTGTTATTACGATTTAGTGAGTGATGATGGAGGCTTTGAAGGGACTTTAGCTGGGGCACCTCACAGTCACACTGGTGTTTACCTGGAGTTTACCTGGAGAGAGTTCCGGGGGTCAACGCCCCCGCGGCCCGGTCTGTGACCAGGCCTCCTGGTGGATCAGAGCCTGATCAACCAGGCTGTTGCTGCTGGCTGCACGCAAACCAACGTACGAGCCACAGCCCGGCTGGTCAAGAACCGAC
This sequence comes from Cherax quadricarinatus, assembly GCF_038502225.1. Lineage (NCBI taxonomy): Eukaryota > Metazoa > Arthropoda > Malacostraca > Decapoda > Parastacidae > Cherax > Cherax quadricarinatus. The sequence goes on from NC_091339.1 coordinate 197,920, forward strand.
TTTAGGTGCTTGTCCAGTGCCAGCTTGAAGACTGCCAGGGGTCTGTTGGTAATCCCCCTTATGTGTGCTGGGAGGCAGTTGAACAGTCTCGGGCCCCTGACACTTATTGTATGGTCTCTTAACGTGCTAGTGACACCCCTGCTTTTCATTGGGGGGATGGTGCATCGTCTGCCAAGTCTTTTGCTTTCGTAGTGAGTGATTTTCGTGTGCAAGTTCGGTACTAGTCCCTCTAGGATTTTCCAGGTGTATATAATCATGTATCTCTCCCTCCTGCGTTCCAGGGAATACAGGTTTAGGACTCATTTGTTTAGGATTCATCTGTGAAAACTAGCATTTGTGGTCACAGTGGTGGCCTATGCTACCTTCCCTATGGTGTATAGAATTATACAGAGTTGAATGAATCTTATTAGAGCCAGTTGGGCCACTGGTTAGCGCACTAGCCTGAATTTAAGGACACATTAGCCATGGGTTCAACCTCCACCACATCACTGATATATAAAAATATATCTGTCCTGGAACGACCGTTACTTTATGAGTGATGTTGTAAAGAAGGTGCCACGACCGTAGCATATCATGAACATAATGTCCTTAATGTTTGTTAATGTGTTATCTGGGATTGTTGAGATCAAATGATTGACAATTTCTAATCTGTGATCCATTTTTTTTTTTTTTGGCTAAGCAGAGAGAGACGCTGGAATTTGTGATCGATTACTGAGGAAAGGTCAGACTCTTTGTCCTTTCAAGGACTGTGGGTGCCTTGTTGCAGGTGAAAGGATCATGATCCAAGGAAATGGAGCTATCCTTCTCTTCCTTTGATCAAACCTAATTTACCCCTCCCCCCCCCCCCTTCCCTGGAGCTGTAAAAACTCCATACACGTTTAGCCCTTTTCCCACGAATATAAAATTAATAATACTATAAGTGCATGAGTAAATTTATTTAGGTACAAACACAATAAATACAATTATCATACATAGTGTAAATTATCTAGGATAATCCGATAAAAAAGTCAGTGTCTTATTTTGCGAGGATAACCATTGTCTCTACCTAAGTTATTACCGTCATCGTAATGTAAGTAATAACTAAATAAGTTATCGCTTCCATTGTAAAACGCACTCAGGTGACCTCGAGTTATTTTTAACTGGCTACCAGCAGTTATTATGCCACTTTAGGTGTTCATACACACAGTTCTCAATATTGACGTTTCTGTCATCTTTCCGTTTTCTGCGCAGTTGGTAACGTTTTGGTAACCCGAGGAGAGACATTAATATGTCATTTTCATGGAAAATGAGGGTGAAATAGATCTGGTAAATCTCTTACATGAATATTGAATGTCTGATTCATTTCGTTATTATTTATTATTGATTATAAATAATTATTCTAATTATTATCAATTATTATTATTATTATTATTATTATTATTATTATTATCAGTTATTATTATTATTATTATTATTATTATTATTATTATTATTATTATCCATACAACATGGCACAAGAAATAACAATGGCTATACATGACCATAATTTTTAAAGGGGTGGACCGATAAGCCAGCGGAAGGCCTCGGTCAGATGACCAAAAGTTCCAAAGGCGGGTCATCATGTGACTAAGACCCGCGTCAGGAAACATTTGTCCTGTTTCCTGACGAACCTTACCTAACCTAATGGCATTTAATGCATCAATAAGACGGACGTACCAGTGGCTAACGCGACGGTCTGGAGTTTTGAGACTCTCTGATTGCGGGTTTTATCCCCGCCCGTGGTATGGTTTGTTTGCAATCGTGTCATTACGATTTCGTGAGTCATGGTACCCATCATTTATTCCGCCAAACACAACTAAATAAGAAATGCAAAGAAGGCTAAATGCTCTGAGTTGTTTTGGTTACAATTCCAACTAAGGTGAAATGTAGGAAGAGTGAGACTGACGTACATAACTTATATTACATACTTAAATGATAATAATGATGCGTCTCTGTAAAGGTTAGATAATGGAAAAAATCGGCTTTTGAGTTTAATGAGAAACGACATACTTGGAACTATTCTTGGCTATTCTAGGATTTCCAGTGTTCTTTAAATAACGAGGATACTTGATATTCCTGGTATCAGTTATAAGTAAACTGAACTTAGTAGTGCATTTCATATCAAAATGTTTAAATGTGGACAGGACACAGTCACCTTAAATTTTGCTAAACATTTAAAAGAAAATATAGGCAAATTCACATGGAGTGGGAAAACATGACCTTTATTCCCATAGACAACATGAGCATTTCACTCCTCCAGAGAAGCTGCATCCATATAACCTAACATATCAAAACCAGAAAGTTCATCGCCATTAATTCCTTTCTTAGCTCAATTTACAAAGTCAGTTGCTCAAGAAAAAGATTACACGAACATATTATATTTTTACCGACCGAATGTAAGACACTTAAAGTTCACGAATAACTTTTAGTAAAAAAGATATCGCAGATTATGAACGCTGATGGATCTAAACCAGAGTCCACTGCAAGGGCTGCATCTGCTCTTAATTCCACCTACCTTCATAAGAATTATAACAATCATGTTGAGTTTGGCGTGAGAGGTTACAGTCGAGCTTCTACATTACAAAGTGATTGCTGACCATCCCAATTGCTGATTCTGTGTCATTATGTATTTGACTCACATAATGACTCTAGTAATATGCTTATTGGAGAAGCCAGATATAACTATTAAAAAATCGCCTATGTATACTGGCTCCCTCACTCCCTTGTGTTAGTGTGACTTGTAAATGGTCCAAGTCGGACCGAAATGTCGTCATAAGCTTCTCTCTCCTTTGTGCGGGTTATTTGTGCATCACGAGTTGTCATATGACAAAGTGTTTTCTGGCAAGTGTCAAAGACACTTGTTTTATTTACTGACGAATAAAATAAAACCTACTAGTGAATAAAGTAAGTAAATAATGTTGTGTTTTGTTAAGGTAATTTATATCAACTGAATATATGGATATTAGAGACGTTGATCCATGAAGAGAAATGCTATAAAATAGCGACACGATGGAAAAAGAGAAGCAAATACAGTTCAACGCAAACATTTATTGACAACGTTTCGCCCACACTTCCAAGCCACAAACACATCTCTTGGTTGTTGGAAAGCTGTGGTAGTGAGTACCAGCAACCAGTAAAAGGGAGAGAGAGGTGGTTTTCATTACACACTTTCATATCCCAACGTAATATATTCTGCTCACCTCCACGTCAGTTGCGGATGTAGGTCAGACATCAATAAACAAGACTACATTGTCTGGCTACACCTCAATACCCAATACGAGGCTACGAGTATTCCCTGTGTAAACACAACAATATAGGTAGAACAAACTGTATAATTTCGAAAACACAGTTGCAGTATTATAACATAAAGAGAACATACCCATCTACAAACACCCTACCTGGAATATACCTTGAGGGTGTTCCGGGGGTCAACGCCCCCTGCGGCCCGGTCCATGACCAGGCCTCGCGGTGGTTTCAGATCAGTACACAGTATAATTCAAGTTATGGTAACAAAATAATGGCTTATTGACATCAAATCATGAACCCTATTTATTCAAATACAGCATAGTTACGTACTAGTACGTAAAGGCTCTTGATCCAGGGCACTGGAGCTTCCCTCCCCCACATCAAGCTTGATTGCCTTCCATTTCCCAGATGCTGTATGAACCTTACGAGCTTAGCGCTTCTCCATGATTTAGATTGATCTTAGTGATATTTTCAGTACTGGTTGACAGTTCAAACTTTTTTTTTTCATAGGTTCACCAACGCTGCCATCAGTGACAAGAACATTGATTGGACAGCAACATTGTCAGTGCCACTTGCAATGCCACTTTCACAACCTGTGAAATCGTACAAAGGTTAGGATGAGATCTGTACCGTGGAGCTACTGAGTCCGGAAAAGTACTTTTTCTTAAGGTTAATAAAAAAAATACAAAAATATATTCATATATAACAAAGACGCATCCTAGTCACAAGTGCTGACCATATTTGAAAAATAAAAATTCGATATTACTATTTTTATGAAGTATTTCAAAAAGTGAATCTAACTCCTCCACTTTCCGGGGCTACAGAGGTCAACCAAAAAGATAGAGAAAGAAGATAAGAAATGAAACTCAGTAAAGTATTATATCGCACATTTAAGTTACTAACTATGTTTACTTTCTCCAGAGTGGATCTTTCCTTTACAGTGCTTAAAGCCTCAAGCTTCTTCACAATATTTTGTTTAATGACGAGTGACCCGCACTTAGGTGAGCAAATTTATGACCTTACGGTCCGTACTGGACTATTGTTTAGTCATAACTCACAAGTCCAGTTCTGACATGATAGTGATCCAGGACAGACCGAAACGTCGTCATTATGTTTTTCTTTTAAGTGAAGGTTATTTATATATTGTTTCAGAATCAGTGTTGTAACTTTCTCATTTATTCACTTATTTTCAGTGCTGGGTACTGTATCAAGGACAGAAATTTCGTGCAACTTAAACGACATTGTATTGTTTATCCTTCACTGGTTCTAGTATTCCATTTTCCAGTTGTCTCCCTCCTTGATATTAACTTTAGCTACATAATGATGGGGCGTTTTATCAGTGTGGAAGAAAGCAAGTGCGCACAGTAGTCTCCTGTCTAAACATCTAACAGCACTAATGGGTCTGCTGAGTCTTGGCTTAAGAGATCACTGGACTCGACCTTAGAAAGGGCCACTTACTGATTTTGGTAGTCGCCTCCTGCTTTGTCGTGGGCATTTACTGCAGTTACCAGTGCTTGTTGAAGTTTCCTGAATTGTGTTAAGGTGTGGCAATATTACAATGCCACCAGTTTCAACAAAAAGAATTGTTTTATACTGGGCTTATTGTGCCTGGAACTAGATTCTCTCTTACAGATATTTTGAAAGGTTAAAACTCATTGTTTTCCTACTGTGATAATCATCAGGATCAAATCACTCCGGATGTTTTTAAGGCACGTTCAGATCCAAGGAATGCATGTTGCAAACTCTAAATCCTTCAAGGACAAAAGGTTCTCACTTATATTCCATTTCCTGCATGAGTGGATTCAGAAGTACAGGGATCATCCGTTTTGAATGTGTGGTCATATATCTTCCTTCGCTCATCTTCTAATCTCTTAAAACATTCAATCGCAGTGTCTTCAGAGAACCGTAAGCAGCAACATCGTCTTAGAGATGCAACATGTCAGTGGAATTCGAATGCAGAAACACTAATCGATTATTTTTCTTTGCCAGTATTACCACTAGGAGATGTGGGAAGATAAGGTGCCACCAGTTAACAATTTGGGTTCGTCCTGTGGTAATTTGGGGTCACATAACATATCTTTTTGAACCAGTCTATGCACAGATCAGAATCAAACCAACCAGATTTTGACCGATTATAGTGAGCCTCAAGTGGCAACCAAGTATGTTGAATACGTTGCATTTTGTAAACACCGTAAGGATCTAAAACCTGTTCAACGGCAGTAGCATCAAACATTACTGAGATTAACGACTTTGTAGAGCTAGTTCAGTGTGCCTAGCATTTTTTCTTTGGTGGGTTGGGGGGGTAACGTTATTTTATCCTTTAGGACATCGGTAATGTTTGTTTCATCGTAACTTATGTTATCTTTCTTGAAGCATTTTAACAGTGTGTCAAAAGGCTTTAATGACGATCAAGTAGAGTAAATGCACAGTCCTTATCAAGCAAATTAAATTCAGGAATACACCTCTCATACCTATTTATATAATCTTGAATAAAATTCCACAGATCTATATAGCAAAAGCTTGGCCAAAGCTGCAACATTTTTGGCTATTGCCTCCTCCTCTTTATGATGCCCAGCTTTTCACTTCTCCTTAGTCCTGCCAGATCCGGCTGCAGATCAACGGATTGACATTTCATTTTCAATATCACTCAGGGCTTCTTGGAAATTCTCTTTTGTGTAATTCATGTTCAGAAGCAGGTCTTTATTTTATAGTGCTGAACCATGTCTGAAAATAGGAAACTGACATTTAAAAATGGAACATGGTAAAAAAATGTAATAAATCACACAGCATATTGTGTTATCTAAATAACTAACAAAAAGGTACAATAGCGTGAATGGAACAATACACAAATAACCCGCACATAGGAGAGAGGAGCTTACGACGACGTTTCGGTCCGACTTGGACCATTTACAAAGTCACACTAACAAAAGAAGAGGAGGGAGTATATATAGCCAGCAAACATCTAACGTTCACATTCGCCGTCTGGTTGAATCCTCCCTTATACACAACTATCCTTGTATGAATCTTAGTCGTGGCTTTGTCTTGGTAGATACCTTCCTTTCCAATTACATTGTAAAATCCTCCAAACTTCAGAACACCCGCGACTTAACTAACGGTTTTTCCCCCTTCTCCCTCTTCCCTTTCCTCTTTCCTCTTTCTCCTTTGGGTTTTCTTTCTTCTGCCTTGGGGATTTTATGGTCCATTACTGTTATTTTTCTCCCTCCGTTTTCTTGTTCCTACCCTTTGTGGGCTCCTAGCTCCCTTGCAGTACTCCTCTTTCTTAGTCTTTGACTGACTCCACTACTACTACCTCTACCACTATTTTTCTTCCTTTCCTACTACCTCTCCTGCCCCGTCCCTGTCTGCTGGCCTATATATACTCCCTCCTTCTCTCCTTTTGTTAGTGTGACTTTGTAAATGGTCCAAATCGGACCGAAACGTCGTCGTAAGCTCCTCTCTCCTATGTGCGGGATATTTGTGTAGTATTCTCTAAGCATATTCAAACCATTTGTCAAAACTTCTCAAAATTTTTATGGAAGTTACCTTATTATATCTCCTCTTTGTGGTCAAAAAATTAAGAATGTAGCTCCTCAACTTTTTGTTTGACATCCCTTAACACTAGCAAATTAGAATCTGAATAAAATTAAAATTATTTAATTATTTTTTCAAGTTTTAAATGTTATATATTATAAAATTTAAGTCCAAACTTGCATGAATAAATACCTAAGATTAATCTGAGGCATAAAAAAATTATATTTTATATATGACAGCCTCGGTAGCCTCACGGTACGATAGCCGATATACTTTTCTTGTTGATCTTACCACTAGATACCTCAGACTTGCATGGCTCCAATAGGCTCAGTTGAGGCAGAGAGGGACCTACACAATACATCAACATCTAATCTCTGGTGACCTAAATCGGTCGTTAGTTGTGTCCGGATTTTCATCAGTATTGAGGTCAAGCGTGTCTTGACCTGAGAGCTGGAGCATCCTAGCCATAGTTACGGCGCTGCTGAAATACGACATTATTTGACGAAGACCTGGGTCTGGTATTCTTCTTTTTCTTCTGACAGATCAGCTAACATCAGATATTTTTTGTCAGATTTTGAGTATTAAAAATAGGTATTTCTAATTAAAAATATCATTGACATTCTGGGCGATGTCAAGGTTTGTGATAATATCCGATATAATTTCTGAAAGAATTGCCTTCGACTACATATAACATTTGATCATGCTGATGAAATTCTAAATGGTCTTAGCTAATCTGTAACAAACTCATGTGAGCACATGATCCATCATGTTAGATACATGTGAGCACATGATCCATCATGTTAGACACATGTGAGCACGTGATCCATCATGTTAGACACATGTGAGCACATGAATATATAAGTAAGTAAGTTTATCTAGGTATACACAAATACAGTTACATAGAATTATCGTACATAGCAGCATATGTGTAGAGAACCTAGGATAACCCAAAAAAGTCAGACAAAGTGACTTATTTCCATTGGTATTACATTGATATTACACATGTGAATACATGATCCATCATGTTAGACACATGTGAGAATATGAGCCCTGATATTACGCATGAGAGCACATGAACCCTGATGCTGAACACATGTAAGCAGTCCTTTGATAGGTGTTCAAGGACTGAACACCTGTCAAGGCTAAAGTACTGATCAATTTCTATCAAGGATAAGAGACTAAATCATTAAAATTTTCTCTCTATTTCCACGTGTGTTGTCTTGACACTTTAACTGTCTCCCATCTCTCCTTCAGAGTGCAGACACTGTACTTCCCACCTCCAGGACTCAAGTCCTGCTAAGTGGTTTCCATGAATCCCTTCATAAATGTTACTTTGCTCACACTCCAGTAGACTTCAAATCATAAAAACTCCCTCAATCCAACCTTTCCTAGGACGATCCTTGCCCCTCCTTCCTTCCACATCAGAATTATATATTCACCTAATCATTCTATTTTTCTCCGTCCTCTCTAAATGTGCAGATCATGTCAACAATCTCTCTTTAGCCTTCTGAATAATACTTTTGATGACTCCACACTTCCTCTCACCTCCAAATTCCGAATTCTCTGCATAATATTCACACTACATATTGTCTTCGAACACGACTTATCTGCTGCAACATTCAAAACCCATGCTTCACACCCATGCAACAGTGTTCAGTCCATCGACTGAACACATCGACTCCAGGCTGAGGGATTGATTACCTCAAACTCCTCCTCTCCTTATGCCCTCCTGCTTTGTATAAGACTGATGAAGCCACTGTATGGCGAAACGTTTCTTCAATAAAAATTCCCATATGACTCAGGAAATCGTAATATTACGATTTCTTTAGTCATGTTGACTGCAGTGAAGGGACTTGAGCTAGAGTTCGTCACGGCCACGCTAGCTGGAGATTCGTCTGTAAAAACTTGCATTTGTGGTCACAGTGGTGCCTGTGCTAACCTTCCTATGGTGTAGAAATATACCTAGTTGGATGAATCTTATTGTGGCTAGCTGGTCTAGTGGCTAACGCGACGGGCTGGAGTTTTGAGACTCTATGACCGCGGGTTCTATCCCGGCCGGGGGTATGGTTAATTCCCATATGTTACATAAGTGTCTCAATTCTCCTTAAACCTTCTTGTTCCTCTTCAGTCCTACTCTCTGTCTTACCCATAATTCTTTCAGTAAAAATTCTGCCATACACTTTCCTGGTTTATTCAACAGACTTATTGCCTATAATTCTTACACTCTGTTTTATCTTTGTACACAGAAACTATGCATACTCGTTGCTTGTTCAGAAGTACCTACCCACCTTTCATGCATATAATGAACAATTGCTCCAGAACTCTATCTCCACCTGACTTTAACACTTCTGTCTTTATACTGTCTACCTCAGCTAATTTACACCCTTTCATTCTACCCACTTCCTCAAGCACTTTCCACAGACTCAACTCCGGTTCATACTCACTCCTAAAAGGTGTTATACCTTCTTGCCTAATGCAAGATATCAGTGCTTTCCTCTCTTCATCAACGTAGCACCTCTAAAAACATGCACATCCAAAAGTCTACACATCAGCTTTTTATTTACAGATACATAATCCAATAACTGCTATCACACCTTATAACGATCGTATCTCATACTTATTAATCCTCTTTTTTTTAAATATGTATAGCCTATTACCAAATATTTCTATACAATGCTCAGGTGGAGGCCCCTCGTTATCATTTACCCCTGGCACTCCATCCACCTACTACACACTCTACATTTAGATCCCCCACAACAATTATTTTCTCACTTGGTTCAAAGCTACTTGAACATTCGCTTAACACCTCCAAAAAATTCTCGCTCTCTTCCACTGTCTCCATATTAAAATCACCTCTGTGTTCCACTGAAAAAAGCCTGCTGCGCATGTGGAACGGTTCGCCAACAAATACACCCATAAAATCTTGGTACAGAGAATATCTTATACAATCCTGTTGATAACCTCTTGCCCAACTCTTGAGCATGACCTACTTCCACTAGTGGGTCCCGCCCGTCTATAACGATGCCTTCAACTGTTGCACCTCTCTCCTGGCTCCAGTATTCAAGTGTCCATATTCAAGCCTCTGCTTCAGATTGATCAAGGCTAAGGAACTAATATCGTTCAAGGCTGACGGACTGATTACCTTCTCTTCCTCTTCCTCCAGTAACGTCTCGGTTCTGATTTGAAATTGGCTAAGCGTAGTTACACTAAAGATATCCAGGTGTTGCACATGTGTTATTCATCAATTTCTCGGTATTATATGTCATTAATGTAATGACCACTCACACTCGTGTACCTTGCCAATTTATATTTAAATGACTCTCTTTGTCAGTTCTTTCCTATATCTTTGATATATCTAAAAGATCTAACTTAAATCAGTTGATGTGGGTCCATATAGGTTATATATTTAAAGTGCTGTATTTAACACTTCTCTGATTAACTGTAATTATAGATAAAACTATTTATGATAGATTTTAGAAGAAGAGTATACCACATCATATATCATTTACATGAACTTGTAAATACTTGCAAGCAATAGATATCTTTCTCTGACTTATCACATACACCGTAAACTAATGTTCATTATTTTCAGAGTTTAATAAGTATATTGTAAAGAGATTTATTAAATCTAATATTCAGATTTCCCACAAGAGGCCAACCTATGAGTGAATTCGGCCCGGGTAAGCCAGTGGTCCCAGTGGTTCTCCTTAGTCATCAGCTACTCTGCCTTCACGTGTCCTTAGACACACCTTTATCTTATAAAGACCAATGTCAAGGGATTTTTTTCCTTGATCAGTAAACAAACAGTGCAAGAGAAACACATGTTTAAAGACTTCCTTCTGTCAAGCCTTTAGACTACGTATTTTTTTAAGGACTAACTTCTTGTCAAGAGATTTTCATGAAGTATCAAGGGATCTACTAAGCTGGGTCAGAGAAGCAACCTCTGGTATGGGTGCTGACGGACCCAGGCGATAGCTTGTTAGATTTGTTTTGATTCCCATTCCCATAATTATGTAATAAATCATAGTATTAATCCCCGTATAGTGTTATATTACTCCTCCTCCTAGAAATACTGTATAAGCAAAACTAAAGAAAAATATGACTAAGTAATTAATACATTATGATCAGGGAAAGATTACTGAGGAAGTGAACTAATTATTTATTAAAAATAATTTTTTAAGCTTGAAGTGATTTATCAGAAAATTAACGATTACTGCCGATATGGTAATTTGTTACAACTGTGAGATAGAAAAACTACACCTCTGAAAAGACTGGCACAATACCAAATGTATATATTCTGACACCCAAGAAGGTGTCATGCTCTGCATAACTATGGACTTTCTGCATGCACAACTAAATATCATCCATCTCTGTACAAACATTATATCATGCTGAAATAAAATACTATTATTTTAATTATTATCTTTATTATTACAGTAGAGCCCAGATGGATTAAATAAAAGGTTGAGTGAAAACCTTTCTCCAGTATTAAGAAATTCTGAACCTGAGTAAATGGCAGAGTAACAGAGGATTTTAATTTTACTGGGGAAGAACGAACAACCCATCGTTTTCTTAACAAAGGTATTTTACTGGTATTAAGACAGCGAAATATGTGACTTAGATATTTCTAATGGCCTCGGTGGGTCCTCGTTTTCTCTTGGCGCGTCAGGACCTTTTATTATCTTGTTTAATTTATTGGCCTTGAGACTTGTTATAACTGGTTACCTTTTAGATGGAGGACAATGTGTTCAAGTTAACCTACATAACATAGCCTAACCTAACCTAACCTAACCTAACCTAACCTAGCCTAACCTAACCTAACCTAACCTAACCTAACCTAACCTAGCCTAACCTAACCTAACCTAACCTAACCTAGCCTAACCTAACCTAACCTAACCTAGCCTAACCTAACCTAGCCTAACCTAACCTACCCTAACCTAACCTAGCCTAACCTAACCTAACCTAACCTAGCCTAACCTAGCCTAACCTAACCTACCCTAACCTAACCTAACCTAACCTAACCTAACCTAACCTAACTTAACCTAGCCTAGCCTAACCTAACCTAACCTAACCTAACCTAACCTAACCTAACCTACCCTACCCTAACCTAACCTAACCTAACCTAACCTAACCTAACCTACATAACGTAACCTAGCCTAAATATCGTTAATCGATAAATTTACTGAAAAACGTATGTGAAAAAATCCACATAGAATTTGCGAAAAATGGGTTGCAGGAAGGGACAGATTTAGACTAAATGGGAGCCACAAGGGTGGGAAGAAATTATGTAGCGCCTACAGCACTTCCTCCCACCCTTGTGGCTTCCTGGAAGTGTAGAATACATATGGCAAGAGAATGGGCTGCTAAGTACTCACATATATAATAATAATAATAATAATAATAATAATAATAATAATAATAATAATTTATTTCAGCATGGTACAATGTACAAAGAAGGGTGACGTTTAGTTGCAGAAGTAGAGTCACAGCTCCTGGTCCCTCCTCCCTCTTTGCTGGTCACTACTAGGTCCACTTTGACCAGGCTTCAAAGAGCCTTATCGTACCGGTACCTCTAAGTTTGAGTACCTGCTCGTATGTGAGCAGGTTTTCCCTTGACGTGGCCGGACAGATGGCCGACGGGCACTTGGCTGACAGACATATCACCGACGGTCATTTGGCCGAATGGACATTTCACCAACGGACATTTGGCCGAACGGATATTTTACCTAACGGTAAATTAGGTGAGGTTAGGTGATGAATGAAATTTCGTCCGTTCGGTGAAATGTCTGTCTGCTATCTGTCCGGGAGCCTCCCTTTATCACCCTCTTCCTCCAGTAATACTTCCCCATTTCCCTACAGTAATATGCTGAATCGTTTCATTATAATAAGATGAAGAATCTCTCTAATATATATATGGAGACTTAAGTGGGAATGTAAACTCTTGTTATTGTTTAAATGATCAGTAAACTGGTGCGGATACTCATTAAGATTTTCTGATCCTCATCCTCTTGATTTGTAATTCCCAACTTGATCCGTTGACAGAACTAGGCATTAAAAACAATAAAAAGTAAAATACGTATACATACAGTACACCCATTACTTACCGTAAAATATCTGTAGTCTTAATGTAGGGTGAGAGGTAAATTTAATTTGTAGGAAGTCAGGTTTGGTTATTAATATAAGTAGAAGAATGGTAGAATAAGTGATTTGTGGATATTAGTGAACCAGTGAACTGATTAATCAGTGCATACCGACTACCTACTTGGAGTCCACCTGGAGGGTATTCCGGTGATCAACGCCCCCGCGGCCCGGTCCACGACCAGGCCTCCCGGTGGATCAGGACCTGATCAACCAGGCTGTTACTGCTGGCTATACGCAGTCCAACGTACGAACCGCAGCCCGGCTGATCCGGCACCGACTTTAAATATATGTTAAGCTCCCTCTTGAAAGCAGCAAAGGGCCTATTGGTAATTCCTATTATGCATGATGGGAGGCAGTTCAACAGTCTTGGGCCCCGTAAACTTACGGTGTTTTCTTTTAGTGTACCAATGGCGCCCCTACTTTTTATTGGGGGTATTTTGCACCGCCTGCCCAGTCATTTACTTTCGTAGAGAGCGATTTCTGTGTGCAGATTCGGGACCATTTCTTCTAGGATTTTCAAAGTGTAAATTATAACACATCTCTCCTGTGTTCCAGCGAGTACAAATTAAGTGCTTCCGAGCGTTCCCAGTAGTTGAGGTGTTTGATAGAACTTATATGTGCAGTAAAGGTTCTCTGTACACTCTCTAGATTTGCAGTTTCACCTGCTTTGAACGGAGATGTTAATGTACAGCAGTATTCCAACCTAGAGAGAACAAGTGATTTGAAAAGAAACATCATTGGCTTGGCATCACTTGTTTTGAACGTTCTCATCATCCATCCTATCATTTTCTTTGCAGTTGTGATCGTGGCATTGTTGTGATCCTGCCTTAGGGTGATACTTAACATCCGGTATGATTTTTTAGGATATTTCTAATTCCCTGGATCATGAACCTGTTGTCAGCATTTAGCCACTTCCCTCGAAGGAGGAAAGTTTCTCAGAATCGGACTGTATTGTATTAAAGATATAACTGGCGTGGGTCATCCAGGGCAAGGCGAAAGCTCGATCCTCCGTCCGTTAATAGCAATCACTGACCAGCCAGGCTGGAGATGTGTTAGGAGCTGACACGAGATTAATAGGGATTAGTATTCCTAGACTCAGCAAAGATGGGTGGAATTAATGCGTAAGAGGAAGTTGGTGAGTCAGGGTCGCGAGGTGAGAAACAGTAGTGGTGGGTGATCCATGGTGGTGGTGGGTAGTGGTGGTGGTGGTGGTGGGTAGTGGTGGTGGCGGGCAGTGGTGGTGGTGGTGGTGGGTAGTGGTTGGTAGTTATGGTGATGGTGATTGTTGTGGGTAATGGTGGTGATGGAGATTATGGTGATGGAGGTGGAGGTGATGGTGGTTGTGGACGGTAGTAGTGGTGATTATGGTGGTAGTGGTGGTGGTGGTGGTAGTGAGGATGATTGTGGTGGGGGTGATGGAGGTGTTGGTGGTAGTTGGGATGACTGAAGTGGTGGTGATAGTGGGGGTAATGATGCATTATTCTTACTGAGACCTGGCTTAAGCAGGACACAATAGATATCTACCCTCTACCAGGATACACAGCAATCCACAACTGCAGACCATACCAAGTTGGGGGTGGTATTGCAATCTATTACTCTAACCAATTATCTTGTATTAGCACCACTTGCTTTAGTGATGAATATGGGGAATACATTTTTGCTAATTTTACTGTAAAAAACCTTAAGACGCCTATAACAATCGGTGCCATTAACCGGATACCCCACACAAACATCCCAAATTTCAGTGAGAAATTAAAGGCACTAATAACAAACAGACAAATGAATAAGCACCACCTTCTCTTAGCTGGAGACTTCAACATCAACCTTGGCCTACTAGATGATCAGCCTGTAACTGATTTCATCAACAATATGAACAACACACTTCTCATACCAACAATAACTAAACCAACCAGGCTCGCCGAGACAAGTGCAACCATAATAGACTACATATGGACCAATATACTAGCCCCCCTTAAATCAGGGATAATCACAGATAGCACTACAGACCACTACCCTACCTTCCTCTTGACAAACATTAGTAAACCACCACTTGAATACAACAAAGTTTCATTTAGACTCCATGACGAGGCCTCAATAAGGAAGTTCACAGCTGACCTAGAGACTGTTGACTGGCCTACAGAATTCTCCAAGGCCAATGGTATTGATGACTGGACAGACATTTTTCTTAACAAATTACTTAGACTATACAACAAACATTGTCCTATAAAAAGAAACAGATCACAAACAAACGGCTTGGTTGCCCATGGCTAACCAGCACCATTCTGAAATCCATTGATAAGAAACACCAATATGAAAAGCAATACAGACAGGGCTTAATACACAAAGATATTCTTAAACACTATTCATCAGTTCTCACCAAAGTAATAAAGAAAGCCAAACAACTATACTACTCCAGTAGATTCACTGACACAAGAGGAGATATAAAAAAGACCTGGAAAACACTCTCTCAGATTCAAGGGGCCCACAAACTGAAAAAAATCAAGAATATTGTCCTAACTAAACCTCATGAAACACCACTACATCCCACTGACACAGCTAACAAGATAAACGACTTGTTCTCAACCATAGGTTCTAATCTCGCCAATAAAATCCCACGTACCAATGCCCATGCTGGGGACTACCTAGATGGGAATTTCCCAAATTCCTTCTATCTTGCTCCAACTGAGCCCACGGAAGTCACCGAGATTATAAAGTCACTTAAAAATAACTCAGGGAATCTGTCTCATGTCCCACTATTATTGTACAAGAGAGCGGCCCATGTCCTCTCGCATACTATCTCATTACTTTTTAACAAGTCACTAGAAACTAGCACCTTCCCGAAACTACTCAAGACGGCAAGGGTTACACCAATACATAAAGGTGGTGACCCTACAGATTTAAACAACTATAGGCCAATATCAAACTTAACATTGCTATCCAAAATCTTTGAGAAACTCGTGCACAGAAGACTATATTCATTTATAACGGCACAAAACATACTCAACCCCTGCCAATTTGGATTCAGGAAAAATAAAAGCACTAACGATGCAATCATAAAAATGCTAGATCTGCTTTACACAGCATTGGAAAATAAGGAATATCCACTAGAAATTTTTATTGACCTAAGAAAAGCTTTTGACATAGTAGACCACGGCATCCTACTCCACAAACTTGACCATTATGGTATAAGAGGCCATGCGCTTGCATATTTCAAATCTTACCTTACTAATAGGTATCAGTATGTCACCATTAAAGACACAGCATCAACAACACAGCCACTTGATACTGGAGTTCCGCAGGGAAGTGTCCTTGGTCCCATGCTCTTCCTCATATACATCAATGATCTTCCAAAAGTATCTCAACACCTGAACCCCATTCTCTTTGCTGACGACACGACTTATGTCATCTCTCATCCTAATCTTGCCACCCTCAACACCATTGTTAATGAGGAGCTGATCAAAATATCGACTTGGATGACAGCCAATAAACTTACGCTTAACCCTGACAAAACCTGCTACATTATGTTTGGTAGCAGAGCAGGAGATGCGCAAATTAACATTAAGATCGACAACACTCTAATTGCCAGGCATAATGAGGGCAAATTCCTAGGCCTATACCTCGACAACAACCTGAACTTCAGCACCCATATCCAACACATAACCAAAAAAGTATCCAAAACGGTTGGGATCCTCTCCAAGATACGATACTACGTGCCGCAAACTGCCCTTCTCACACTATACCATTCACTTATATATCCATACCTCACCTATGCTATCTGTGCTTGGGGTTCAACTGCAGCAACACACCTAAAGCCAATAATAACCCAACAAAAAGCCGCAGTAAGAATAATCACTAAATCCCATCCCTGGCAACACACCCCCCCACTCTTCATAGATCTAAACTTAATCCCTGTTCGGTACATCCACACTTACTACTGTGCAATCTACATCTACAGGACCTTAAATTCCAATATTAACCTTGACCTAAAACGCTTTCTTGATAGTTGTGACAGAACCCACAGGCATAACACCAGACACAAACATCTCAATGACATTCCCCGTGTCCGACTAAACCTTTAAAAAAATTCAATGTATGTCAAAGGCCCTAAAATCTGGAACACCCTACCTAAAAATTCTAGAACTGCAGACACATTGATCACCTTCAAAACTACCATCAGAAAACATCTTATCTCCCTGATACACCCTGTCAACTAATTACACGAATACCACCTGGTGGTTCACACTTACACTCACTCACCCATTTGACCATAAACAGAAATATCAATCTCAATCTCAAAATAATGAACCTTAACTAGTCATAAGTTGGCCTGTGATGCTTCAATACTGAAACTATGTATAGTGCCAAAACAAAAGCATTCACATTGCTAAACTCACAAACTAGTATTTAGTCACTTAGCCATAATACCAACTTACCTCATAATTTTGTAATATTTTAAACTTAAGATTTAATCTAAGTCTGCCCGAAATGCCTAGCCATGCTAGGTGTTCTAGTGGTACACTCTGTAATTATTATTTTACTACATGTAAACCACACAATAACCAAATTCTGTAAACTCAACATTGTAATCCTTATAGAGAATAAACTTTGAATTTGAATTTGAATTTGGTGGTGTGGTGGTGGCGGTGGTAGTGGTGGTGGTAGTGGTGGTACTACGGTAGTGGTGGTGGTGGTGGGGAAATTGTGGTAATGGAGGTGGTAGTGGTAGTTGGAATGATTGTGGTGGTGATGGTGGTAGTGGTGATGGTGGTGGTGGTGGAACTGGTGGTGGTGTAGGGGATGATGACGGTGGCTTTGATGGTGGTGGTAATGGGGGGTGGCTGGGTGGTGGTTGTTGTTGTTATGGGAGGGGTGGTAGTGGTGGTAGTGGTGGTGGTGGTGGTGGTGGTGGTGGTGGTGGTGGGTGACACAGACCGAGTTCAAGATAAACAAACCAGCCAGCACTGGCAGCCTACCTACCCCTGCTATTCCTATTCATTTCTGTAAGTCCTCCTTGCGCGATGCGCGAATGCAGTGATAAAAAAAATAAATTCAGCAACAGTACTAAAAAAAGTACGCCACTGCAAAAACTTTCATAACTTATGCTTGATTTTATCACGAATACTTAAAATATTTCCGTGATGGCAAGACCAGAATATCATCACTCAGTTGCCAGCTTCACTTTCCGATGTTCTTATAATAATGGGTTATATGAAAAGAAAATCGAGAAATACTTATTCAACACTATTTTTATTTAAATATTACAGTGTTATAATACGCTTAACGTATAATAAATACTGATATAATAGCGGTAGAAGGTAATAGTAACTGGTACTTTAACATCAATGTTTACTTCCAGCACCAATGGCGTCTCTGTCGACCCTACACAGTGTGTGGAGTGTGTTGTGATTTTGTTGTGTCGAGCTTTACCCAGGAAATTGACTTACTTAGGTGGCCAACAGAGCACGACAGGATGGCTACAGCACGTGAGTACCTAGGTAGCTGTTATGTGGCGTAGGAATTTCGTAGTAAGGTTGAACTAGTGTCATTTAAATACGCTTGGTCTTTAATTTTGTCGTAAGACTTGCTTCATTATGTTCAACCTTGACTCACCAGTCAGGCTTACCGGGGCTGTAAATGTAAAATTGTCTGATGCATGGCCGTATGAATTACAAATATTGCAGTAGAGGTAAATATTTGTAATGCAATAAATTTATTTTCCTGTGAGGACAGCAGGGAAACAATGGTCGCGCGCGTGCGCACGTGCAAATGTTTGGGGTGGGGTGGGGGGGGGGGGTGTTGAGAGTCTCTTTAACCAGTTTAAAGGAAAAACAAGACCTAGGAAGCATGATAATCCCCCTCCTACTTTGTATATATTCCGATTAGTGAATCTCGAGATGTGTTTACTGAGAGCAGCAGTGTTTGTACACACCGTAGGTTGTATGTCTCGTCTCACCCGAGACGCCAGACTGGACAAGTCATCTAAACACCTGCTGCTGATGTTACCTGACAGTAGCTAGATACCTGAGAGTTAGTCGACTGTTGTGAGCCACATCCTGGGGAGGACCTACAGATGCTTCCTAATGACAAACCACAGCCAGTGGCTTTATTGGGTTATCTTGGGTTACTAACCATTTTGGGGTTAATCCGAATAATATCCTGTGTTAAATCTGGAAAATGTACAAGTCCCCAATAGCATGTGTCTTCTAGAGCGATTAAAAATATAATTTATATATGTGCCTTGACCTTCGGTATACCTTTGATGAGTTTCGAGCGTATACCTCCTCACGGAGCGCGGCTTTGGGCCAGGCTTTTCTTGTGCTTGCCTTGTCAGCCAGGCTGTTGCTGCTAGCGGCCCACTGGCTCACATATCCATTACAGACTGGTTGATTTAGCTTTTGGTGGAGACACTCCGGTTTTCTTCTCATGACTACATTTGTTCCGGCAGTTTCTTATATCTTCTGGCAAGACGTTGAAAAGTCTGGTTCATGGATCGTGATACAAGGTTTAGTGTATATATTCAAAGGTATCTATCTCTCCAGTATGTTGTTACGGCACCTACATCCTTGATGGTGGGGTACAACAGGCAACGTACACCCATGATAACCCTTGTGTAATCAAAAGGGTTTAAACCAAATAAACCAACCAATTACTGTTTCAAACCTGTACCCAGAATTACACTAAACAATGCAAACATAAACAAAACAATCCTTGCTCGCAAAAATAAAACTTACTGAGAGAGAGAGAGAGAGAGAGAGAGAGAGAGAGAGAGAGAGAGAGAGAGAGAGAGAGAGAGAGAGAGAGAGAGAGAGAGAGAGAGAGAGAGAGAGAGAGAGAGAAAGTGCTTTTCACATAAACGTTATTCATGAATATCTGCAAATATTTTTCAGTTGGTAACATAAAGCTGTACAATGATGTTGAGAGCACACAGATGTTTTATGCATACGGACAACGATATAATTTGTAAATTTAATCTAGGATATCTCATTAACGTGAAACACTTGAATCCTTACAAAGGAGACCGGAATAACTTTTGAGTATGCATTACCACTGTAGAACCCCCTACCTGTGAAACAAAGTGAAACTTGAGAAGGTCAACATGTGTGCATCAGATTTGTGCTCGAATTGAAGGAAATGACCGACAACGACATAATGACAAAAATGATAAACCTAATTTTTATGCTAGAATGAAAAGTAGGTGGGATATGATAACGACATACAAAATACTCATGGCATATACAAGGTAAGTAAGTATAGGTTCTTTACCAGAGATGAAACAAGAGTTAGAGCGCATGCTTAGAACCCTCCTCCCCCCACACGCACAGCTCATGGAGCAGGAAGAGTGACCTAGTAGCGACCAGGTGGGGCCAGGAGGTGTGACTCGACCCCTGCAACCACAGCTAGGTGAATACACTCTCTGTCTGTCTGTGTCTGTCTCTGTCTCTGTCTCCCAGTCTCTGTCTCCCAGTCTCTGTCTCCCAGTCTGTCTCCCTGTCTCTCCCTCTCTCTCTCTGTCTCCCTGTCTCTCCCTGTCTCTCTCTCTGTCTCTCTCTCTGTCTCTCTCTCTCTCTCTCTCTCTCTCTCTCTCTCTCTCTCTCTCTCTCTCTCTCTCTCTCTCTCTCTCTCTCTCTCTCTCTCTCTCTCTCTCTCTCTTTACAACTAGTAACTACAAACATATACGTTGAGAATTTTCTTCACCTTTAAAGAAACCCTCTGACAACCTGGAGGCAGTGGCGGACCTACATTTTTGGGGCCCTGAATCTTGAACTGCTATGGGGGCCTCTTCGTAATCCAGAGCGACTAGCCTACATGATACTTTAATAACCCTTCAATTTTTGTTTTAGTTATTATTTTGTTTTGAATTACACTATATTAATATTAAAAAAGAACCTCATACAGTAGACCCAAAATTTTTAACCGATGTGGACTAAAGTCGCTTCTGGGTTCCTCCGGGATTAGTGGCCCTGAAACTTAAGCTTCACTAGTTTCCTAGTAGATCCGTCCCTGCCAGCAGGTTAGCAGTCTCCAGACTCTGGGAATGCAGGGACATTTTTCCCGGTTTCTTCAACAGCCTCTGTCTACAAGAAACAGATCGTTCAAAGCGAGGGTTGGTTTATGCTGCTTGCGGGAGTTTCCCCCGGAAGAGGGAGCGGGTGGGGGAAGTCCCGCAGGACAGTCTTGAGCATTACATGTTTCATTGTAGAAACGTATTGTGTAGTCAGTGTTGTCCCTGAAGGTGTCAAGGCCTCCTGTGTGTGTGAATGATCTTGCAGCACACTGCTGGACGGCGTGGGGTGCCCTGTGATTGTCTCCAGGTGGCAGTGGATGGCATCACGGACTAGGCTGCTTTTAACACCAACTGGTTTTACTCTCGAAGGGCAGTGGCTGTTCTTCTGGCTACTCTCTCTCCCTCCCTCCGTCCCCCCCCCTTTCCCTTTTTCTCTCTCCTCTCTTTTCTTTCTCCCTCTCTTTTTTCTTTCTCTCAGGGGGAGGAGTGAGGTAGGGAGGGAGAGAGCTAATACTCAGCTCCTGCATGCACAAATCACTGGGTACACGTGCACGCAATGTGTATCCTCCCTTGGTTGTGTTTGCAGTAGACGAGACACTGCTCTTGACTCTTTCTCTTAATCCAACTCATTCTCTTAATCTAATTTGACTCATATGTGCTAGCTTTTATCTCACGTACTCTTATCTTACCTGATCTTGATAACTATGTATAGAGATTTCCTCCTCCTTCTTTACCTGTATAAGCTCAGCATTTTCCATAAATATGTTAGTAATTATCCTCCGCCTGCTTGTATAGATTATTCAGTTTCTCCATTACATTGAGAGTAAAGAGAGACGTTTTAATGTTCTTGTGGCTCGTCTAAGTTTCCACCTGTCCTTATTCCTGGTTCCTGCCTTAAAGAACCCATATCTTTGTAGCCTCTTAATTCCTCAGTGAATTTTTTAATTTGTAATTGTGTCGCCGAACTCTCATCTATTATCTTTCAGTACTATATTAACAAATCCATCTTATAATGAAATATGATAGTGGAAACAGCTAGCTTTCGTTCTCACCATAACTATCATTTAGAACAGTATATCAATACACTGCTGATGTATATATTTTTTTGCCAAATACAGTAAGGGACGTTAGGTCAAGTTCCTTCATAATTAATTTCCCTAAATTCTGGACTAGACTCGATGAAAAACTTTATAATTGCTCTAATTTTATGCACGTGTTTGATAAGTTGGGGGTTCTGTACTGGGACTGCATACTCTGTGACGGGCTTTACGTACATCGTGTTTAACTTAAGAATGTAAGAATAGTGCAGCACTGAAGTAGGCCTGCTGGCTTGTATGGCAGCAGTAATGGTATATAGTACCGGCAGTTTTATGAAGAAGACACATGTGTAACACCTGGATATTTTTCTGTAGACGTTTCGCCAACCAGTAGCTTTATCAGTTCAGTATAGAGGTTAATTGAAGGTGTAGAAACTGGAGACAGAAGACGAGATAATCAGTCCCTTAGCGTAAATGGTGTTCACCACCGTAGTCTTGATGAATTCATCTGAGGCATAGGCAGGATGATGGTCGTTTATAAAGGAGTCAGATGAGGTGCAGTAGTTGGAAGCATTGCAAACGTGGGCGGGTTCACTAGTGGAAGTAGTTTTGCCCGAAAGTTGGGCCAGAGGTTAGCAGAGTTTTTGAATAAGGTATTCTAGGTATGAAGATTCCATGGTGATTGAAGACTAATGTGGTAAACACCATCAAGGCTGAGGGACTGATTACCTCACACTATTCCTTCAAGGTTGAGGAACCGAACACACAATCTTTACCTCACTACTGCTGATGTTTCCATATTTGCAACCTCTGTATTCGACCGATGTAGCCTGTGCAAGCGAAACTTTTCAGAATAAAGTACTGTTGCACTTGTGTCTCGCTTTATCTACTTGTCGGTATTATAAATCATTGTTATATTCATAGTGATAATCACCGGTTGGCGATAGTTATTCAGAATAAAGATATTCATGTGTTGCATAGATATCCTATTCATCTCCTGGCTCATGTAAGGCAGAGATGAAAATTTTTTCCGGTATGTTTTCCAACACATTTATGTCCATTGTATTATGGAGACCAGAATTGACCAGCATAATCTAAATGAGGCCTTCACAAAGTTATATATAATAATAGCACAATTCTCTTCGTTTTGTGGCAAACACTTGAAGATTGTTGTCTTGGTTTTAGATTTCTGTCAACCATCAGTTTATATAAGATTACATTGTTTAGTTTTTAAGTACCATGGTGGTTTTCTTTTCTCAGGAACAGAACCTTTCATTTATCACCATTAAACTGCATTAGCCACTAATTAAACCACATCAGCAGCTTACCCATGTCATCGTGTACCTCCCTAGTGATCATCTTAGAATTTATTTAGCGCCGTTTTAATTGCGTCGACAAACTTGCTTATATCTATGTTATTTCTATTTATTATCTTAACTGTGACGTTTATTGTATAGCTTCAGAAAACTATTAAGTTGATAAGTGAGAAATTTGTGCAATGTTTGTGTATCTTTATTTTGGAAACATTGGCCAGCCAGTGGCTTTTTCAGTCCAATACAGAGAAGAACGGTGGAAGATGAGTTTGAGGTAATCAGTCCCTCAACCTGGAGCCGATGTGTTTAGCCCATCAGTCTTGTTAAAAAATGGGGGAAGGATTGCCGGACTGAACATATCGATTCCAAGCTGAGGGACTGATTACCTCCATCTTCCACCGTTCTTTGTACTGGTCTGAAGAAGCTCTCTCTCTCTCTCTCTCTCTCTCTCTCTCTCTCTCTCTCTCTCTCTCTCTCTCTCTCTCTCTCTCAACACAGCTTTTGCATCACTACCTATGTCATCTTTGCCCTTCCCTTTTCATTTCTAGCCCCTGTCTGTTAAGGTCTCCCAGTCATTTTCTTTATTACTGAAATAATCTGTGATTACTAACTTAGCAATTGGTAATGTGGGTTCTCGCTGGTTCCACTATGGGTCCGTCCATTGGTTTGTTATCGTCTTTTTCCTGTACTAGTGTCCTGTTTTGTGAGGGATTGTAAATTACTACTGCTCTAAGAGTGGTGACACTCTCGAAACTCATCAAAGGTTTGCCACTGCTGTGGGTCACCCACTTTTGATTGTGCCTGTTATGTAGTTATTTGACTTATTTCTGTTTCCCTTATCTTCAAAACTTCACTTAAACCTGATTTAGCGCACATCTCCACTTTTCATATTTCCTATTTTCTTTACTTATTACTTGATATCCTGGAAATATTGCATCTGCTATTTTAGCTAATTTCGTCCCTGTAAGAGCCTCTGCTATTTTTTCTTACAATTTGTTTGATATTTCATCTGGCTTGTATCTAAACTTACTTTTCCTTGCTGTATGTCAGAAGAGGAGTGGGGTTAGGAAAGGGGCGTTTACGGTTAAAAGGGAAGGGAGTGAGGTTGTTTTAGAGAGGGAAGGGAAAAAGAGTGTTTGTGTTGTGTTAAATTTGTTAGGGAAAGAGGGAGAGATCTAGAAATGGGCAACGCATTAGCCTCTATGCTTCCTTGAGGTGTGTATTATTTACTGTAAAGAGTTGGTGAAGGCTCGACCCTCCGACCCCTAAGTGCAAGATACACATTAATTG
>NC_091339.1:240000-255000 GCF_038502225.1 Cherax quadricarinatus
ACTGCTAACCAGAACTCCTAAATCTTTTTCGCAATCCGTAATATTAAGATCTACATTATTTAGTTTATATGTGGCATGGTTATTGTCCTGTCCAACATTTAGAACTTTGCATTTGTCTATATTAAACTGCATCTGCCACTTCTCCGACCACTGCATCAGTCTGTTCAAATCTTCCTGGAGTGCTCGAATGTCCTCGTCAGAATGAATTCGACGGCCTATTTTGGTGTCATCGGCAAACTTGCCGAGGTCGCTCTTTATGCCCTCATCTATGTCGTTTATGTAGATTGTGAACAGCAGGGGGCCCAACACTGACCCCTGTGGAACACCGCTCGTGACACTTCCCCACTCTGATTTCTCCCCATTTATGCAAACTCTCTGCTGCCTATTTGTCAACCATGCCTTTATCCAGGAAAAAATTTCTCCTCCTATTCCATGTGCTTTAATTTTCCTCAATAGTCTCTGATGTGGGACCCTGTCAAAAGCCTTACTGAAGTCCATATACACAATATTATATTCATTACCATGATCTACCTCCTCAAATACGTTAGTGAAAAAAGTTAATAAATTCGTAAGGCAGGAACGCCCCTTTGTAAAACCATGCTGAGATTCGTTGATTAATTTATGCTTTTCAAGGTGGCTACGAACTGCCTCGGCAATTATTGATTCCATAAATTTTCCCACTATGGAGGTTAGGCTTATTGGTCTATAGTTCGAAGCAAAGGACCTGTCACCTGTTTTGAAAATAGGTATCACATTTGCCATTTTCCACTTATCTGGCACCATGCCAGTTTGTAGTGATATGTTGAAAAGATTAGCCAAAGGTGTGCTAAGCTCCTCTTTACATTCCTTTAGAACCCTTGCATACAGTTCATCAGGGCCTGGGGATTTGTTAGGTTTTAATTTATCTATTTGCCTAAGGACCATGTCACTTGTGACCCTAATAGTGCACAGTTTATTATCGTCCTGTTCTACATAATTTATCATTACTGGAATATCGCTGGTATCCTCCTGTGTAAAAACTGAGAGGAAGTATGTGTTAAAAATTCTACACATTTCCTTATCACTGTCAGTGAGCTGACCCGAGGAACTTTTGAGTGGGCCTATCTTGTCCCTGATCTTACTTCTGTATACCTGAAAGAATCCTTTTGGGTTAGTCTTCGATTCTCTTGCAACTTTAACCTCATAATCTCTTTTTGCTTTTCTAATTCCCTTTTTTATTTCTCTCTTTAACTGAATATATCGATTTCTCAATTGCCCCTCTCCTCTTTTGATTTGCCTATATATGCCTCTCTTTTGACCAATCAGATATTTTAATCTATTGTTCATCCATTTAGGATCATTTTTGTTTGATCTGATTTCCCTATTTGGAACATAATTTGACTGAGCAGCTAGAACTATGCCCTGGAAAGCATCATATCGGCAACCATCACCACCTACCTGACCCTTAGTCAGGTCATTCCAGTTCAGCCCACCTAAGTAATTTTTCAGTCCTATGAAATCAGCCAAGCGAAAGTCAGGGACGGAGACTTGATTGCCATTATTAGGGGAATTCCATGATATATTAAAACTGAGTGATTTGTGATCACTTTCCCCAAGCTCATCATTAACCTCAAGATTATTAATTAGTGTTTCCCTACTGGCAAGAACCAAGTCAAGGAGGTTATTTCCCCTAGTTGGCTCTGTCACAAACTGTTTTAAAAAACAATCCTGGATCGTATCAAGAAAGTCACCTGACTCTAAATTTCCTGTCAAATTGCTCCAGTCAATCTGTCTATAGTTGAAATCTCCCATTAGCACAACATTTTCGTATGTAGATGCCTTACGAATTTCGTCCCATAGAAGTTTACTGCACTCCCTATCAAGATTTGGGGCCCTGTAAATCACACCCAAAATTAGTTTTTCTCGGCCCTCGAGAAGCTGTAACCAAACAGATTCAGTGGCTGACGCTTCTAATTTAAAAATGCAGTATTAGAATGTGGGGCAGAAGTTTGTGGTTATAGGAGGGTGGGGGCAGGAGGAAAGAGGAGTTATTGGTGGAATGATGAAGTAAAGGGTGTGATAAAAGAGAAAAAGGTAGCTTATGAGAGGTTTTTACAAAGCAGAAGTGTTATAAGAAGAGCAGAGTATATGGAGAGTAAAAGAAAGGTAAAGAGAGTGGTGAGAGAGTGCAAAAGGAGAGCAGATGATAGAGTGGGAGAGGCACTGTCAAGAAATTTTAATGAAAATAAGAAAAAATTTTGGAGTGAGTTAAACAAGTTAAGAAAGCCTAGGGAAAATATGGATTTGTCAGTTAAAAACAGAGTAGGGGAGTTAGTAGATGGGGAGATGGAGGTATTGGGTAGATGGCGAGAATATTTTGAGGAACTTTTAAATGTTAAGGAAGAAACAGAGGCAGTAATTTCATGCACTGGTCAGGGAGGTATACCATCTTTTAGGAGTGAAGAAGAGCAGAATGTAAGTGTGGGGGTCTTTTAGGAGTGAAGAAGAGCAGAATGTAAGTGTGGGGGAGGTACGTGAGGCATTACGTAAAATGAAAGGGGGTAAAGCAGCTGGAACTGATGGGATCAGGACAGAAATGTTAAAAGCAGGGGAGGATATAGTGTTGGAGTGGTTGGTACTTTTGTTTAATAAATGTATGAAAGAGGGGAAGGTACCTAGGGATTGGCGGAGAGCATGTATAGTCCCTTTATATAAAGGGAAAGGGGACAAAAGAGACTGTAAAAATTATAGAGGAATAAGCTTACTGAGTATACCAGGAAAAGTGTACGGTAGGGTTATAATTGAAAGAATTAGAGGTAAGACAGAATGTAGGATTGCGGATGAGCAAGGAGGTTTCAGAGTGGGTAGGGGATGTGTAGATCAGGTGTTTACATTGAAGCATATATGTGAACAGTATTTAGATAAAGATAGGGAAGTTTTTATTGCATTTATGGATTTAGAAAAGGCATATGATAGAGTGGATAGAGGAGCAATGTGGCAGATGTTGCAAGTATATGGAATAGGTGGTAAGTTATTAAATGCTGTAAAGAGTTTTTATGAGGATAGTGAGGCTCAGGTTAGGGTGTGTAGAAGAGAGGGAGACTACTTCCCGGTAAAAGTAGGTCTTAGACAGGGATGTGTAATGTCACTATGGTTGTTTAATATATTTATAGATGGGGTTGTAAAGGAAGTAAATGCTAGGGTGTTTGGGAGAGGGGTGGGATTAAATTATGGGGAATCAAATTCAAAATGGGAATTGACACAGTTACTTTTTGCTGATGATACTGTGCTTATGGGAGATTCTAAAGAAAAATTGCAAAGGTTAGTGGATGAGTTTGGGAATGTGTGTAAAGGTAGAAAGTTGAAAGTGAACATAGAAAAGAGTAAGTGATGAGGATGTCAAATGATTTAGATAAAGAAAAATTGGATATCAAATTGGGGAGGAGGAGTATGGAAGAAGTGAATGTTTTCAGGTACTTGGGAGTTGACGTGTCGGCGGATGGATTTATGAAGGATGAGGTTAATCATAGAATTGATGAGGGAAAAAAGGTGAGTGGTGCTTTGAGGTATATGTGGAGTCAAAAAACGTTATCTATGGAGGCAAAGAAGGGAATGTATGAAAGTTTAGTAGTACCAACACTCTTATATGGGTGTGAAGCTTGGGTGGTAAATGCAGCAGCGAGGAGACGGTTGGAGGCAGTGGAGATGTCCTGTTTAAGGGCAATGTGTGGTGTAAATATTATGCAGAAAATTCGGAGTGTGGAAATTAGGAGAAGGTGTGGAGTTAATAAAAGTATTAGTCAGAGGGCAGAATAGGGGTTGTTGAGGTGGTTTGGTCATTTAGAGAGAATGGATCAAAGTAGAATGACATGGAAAGCATATAAATCTATAGGGGAAGGAAGGCGGGGTAGGGGTCGTCCTCGAAAGGGTTGGAGAGAGGGGGTAAAGGAGGTTTTGTGGGCAAGGGGCTTGGACTTCCAGCAAGCGTGTGTGAGCGTGTTAGATAGGAGTGAATGGAGACGAATGGTACTTGGGACCTGACGATCTGTTGGAGTGTGAGCAGGGTAATATTTAGTGAAGGGATTCAGGGAAACCGGTTATTTTCATATAGTCGGACTTGAGTCCTGGAAATGGGAAGTACAATGCCTGCACTTTAAAGGAGGGGTTTGGGATATTGGCAGTTTGGAGGGATATGTTGTGTATCTTTATATGTGTATGCTTCTAGACTGTTGTATTCTGAGCACCTCTGCAAAAACAGTGATAATGTGCGAGTGTGGTGAAAGTGTTGAATGATGATGAAAGTATTTTCTTTTTGGGGATTTTCTTTCTTTTTTGGGTCACCCTGCCTCGGTGGGAGACGGCCGACTTGTTGAAATATATATATATATATATATATATATATATATATATATATATATATATATATATATATATATATATATATATATATATATATAAAAATGTCGTGCCGAATAGGCAGAACTTGCGATCTTGGCTTAAATAGCAACGCTCATCTTGCCATATAGGACAAGTGAAAATTTGTGTATTCAATAATTTCCCCAAAATCATTCTGAACCTAACGAAAAAAATATATTTCACTGTGTTTGTTTAGTATTAAATTATTGTAAACAAATCTAAAATATATTTAGCTGGGTTAGGCTAAAATAAATTGCGCTTGTTATAATAACGTTAGGTAAGTTCCTTTTGGTGCAAAATTAAAAATTTTTACATTAACATTAATGAAAAAAATATATCTTTAAACGTATAAGAGAAAATTTTAGAAAGGATTTAATTTTAAATGAGTTCTTGCTAATTGACCAGTTTTACATATTAGGCACGACATATATATATATATATATATATATATATATATATATATATATATATATATATATATATATATATATATATATATATATTATTATATATATAAGAACATAAGAAAGAAGGAACACTGCACCAGGTCTACTGAGCCATGCGTAGCAGGCCCATGTCCTCCCTCCGATTAGCCCAATGACCCCCCACCCCGGATTAGCCCAAGGACCCACCCAGTCTGGCCACCTCCACTCAAGTAAGGAGCACGGCACCAGACCCAGCAGTACAAGCTAGTCAGGTCCAACTCACATCCACACACACCCACTCATGTATTTATCTAACCTATTTTTAAAACTACACAACGTTTTAGCCTGAATAACTGTACTCGGGAGTTTGTTCCACTCATCCACGACTCTGTTACCAAACCAGTGCTTTCTTAAATCCTTCCTGAATCTGAATTTTTCCAACTTGAAATCATTGCTGCGAGTCCTGTCTTGGCTGGAAATTTTCAGCACGCTATTTACATCCCCTTTATTTATTCCTGTTTTCCATTTATACACCTCGATCATATCCCCCTTAATTCTACGCCTTTCGAGAGAGTGCAGATTCAGGGCCCTCAGTCTATCCTCATAGGGAAGGTTTCTGATACATGGGATCATCTTTGTCATCCTCCTCTGTACGTTTTCAAGATCATTTATATCCATTCTGTAATACGGTGACCAGAACTGAGCAGCATAGTCTAAATGAGGCCTAACCAAAGATATATAGAGCTGAAGAACAACCTGAGGACTTCTATTATTTATACTTCTAGATATGAAGCCAAGAATTCTGTTAGCTTCATTGCGAACGCTAATGCACTGTCTTGGTTTTAGATTACTGCTAACCAGAACTCCTAAATCCTTTTCGCAATCAGTAGTATTAAGATCTACATTTAGTTTATATGTGGCATGGTTATTTACCTGTCCAGCATTTAGAACTTTGCATTTGTCAATATTAAACTGCATCTGCCACTTCTCCGACCATTGCATCAGTCCATTCAAATCATCCTGGAGTGCTCTAGTGTCCTCATTTAGAATGAATTGGACGGCCAATTTTGGTGTCATCAGCAAATTTGCTTATGTCGCTATTTATTCCCTCATCTATGTCGTTTATGTAAATTGTGAACAACAACGGGCCCAACACTGACCCTTGAGGAACACCGCTTGTGACGTGCCCCCATTCTGATTTCTCCCCATTAATGCAAACTCTGCTGCCTATTTGTCAGCCATGCCTCTACCCAGGAAAAAAATTCTCCTCCTATTCCGTGTGCCTTAAGTTTCCTCAATAGCCTCTGGTGTGGAACTTCATCGAAAGCCTTACTGAAGTCCATATACACAATATCATATTCATTACCATGATCTACCTCCTCAAACACCTTAGTGAAAAAGTTATTAAATTCGTAAGACGGGAACGCCCCTTTGTAAAACCGTGTTGAGATTCATTAATCAATCTGTGCCTGTCAAGATGGCTACGAATTGCTTCGGCAATTATTGATTCCATAAATTATCCCACTATGGAGGTATGGCTTATTGGTCTATAGTTCGAAGCCAAGGACCTGCCATCTGCCTTGTAAATAGATATTACATTTGCCATTTCCACTTATCAGGCACTATTCCCATATCGGCAATGGGAACGCGACTCGACCCTAAAACCCTCCGTATTGCAGTGGCTCTGCGCCTTGCTGCTCCAATTCACACAGAATATACGTGTATTTGCGGCGAAGCGCAAGCAGACCAATGCGGTCTACATGGGCTTAACTGTTCCAAAACCAAGGGCTGGCATGCAAGACACAATGAGGTCAAGAACATCAAGAGAACCCTTGCTACAGCTGGATGCCCAGCCGAGAGGGAGCCCCGATCACTAGCAGCCAACAATACCCACAACTCAGCAAACTGCCCCGACGGGATCACCATCTATCCTTGGAAGAATGGCAAGCTCTTAGCGTGGGACTATATGTGTGTGTCCACACTGGCTGACACCTATATCCATCACAGTGTGGGGCGACAGGGAGGAGCTGCTGACTACAGGGAGGAGTACAAGATCAGCAAGTACAGGGACATAAGCCAACAGTATCAATTTGTCCCAGTGGGACCAGAGACCTTGGGATCATGGGGAAAAAATGCCACACGTTTCCTTAAAGATTTGGGTTTCAGACTCATCGACACCACCAGGGACCTAAGGGCAGCCGCTTTCATGTTCCAGCGCCTCACCGTAGCCATCCAGAGGGGAAATGCTTGCTGCATACTTGGCTCACGTCCAGCCTCGGAGGAGCTGGAGGAAATTCATGATCTTTAATACATTGTGCCATTGTATTCATGTTTGTTTTTTCTGTAAATGTATTCTGTTTATTAATAAATGTTCACATAGAATATAAAATATATAGGGGGTGGTAGGAGAAGAAAATATTCAAAAATTATATATATATATATATATATATATATATATATATATATATATATATATATATATATATATATATATATATATATATATACCTCTTTGTATAGCTTTGATGAGTTCCGAGAGTTTTTCTACTCCCAGAGCCCGGCCTGGGGCCAGGCTTGTCTGGTGCTTGCTTGGTCAACCAGTCTGTTGCTGCTGGTAGCACGTGTTGAAAGTAGCCATAGGTGACGCTTCAGATTGAGAGCGTCGCCCGAAATCTGGTTCCCATTAGCCCAGCTTAGCATCTGTTCATTGTATAACATATCCCTCAGTGTTTATGTGTACAACATATTACTTTTGTAATCCCTACTACAGGAAGTGATTTGTACATAAGAATTAATGATCTCAAATGTTCTTGCAGCAGGGATGACACTAGTGATGCATGTGGCTCAGATTTTAGCTGGCCTGAGTGAAAATATGTGACCTGTTTTCGTCTCTTGACATTAGCAATTTATACATTAGTCAAATGTATAAATTGCGATAGGTATTGTGGTAGATGTATTTCGTTTTGTACGCAAGAGGAAAGTAGTTTGCCAGATGCATTCATACTGTGTTGTGTTAATCGCTACTGTTATGTGTTAGTATAAATGTTACATGTCGTTATCTTGTGTTTACATATGTGACTGGGGACGTATGTGTTTTATTGATTATAATAAAACTAGAATTTAGAAACACAAAGCTAAAGTTTGTATATTATGAAAAGCATACATAACTATCACACACCTGAGATATGAGGGATTATGGGGACGGAGACCTGACAGGTGTGGGTGGTGGTTGCCAATATGACAGGTGTGGGTGGTGGTTGCCAATATGACAGGTGTGGGTGGTGGTTGCCAATATGACAGGCGTGGGTGGTGGTTGCCAATATGACAGGTGTGGGTGGTGGTTGCCAATATGACAGGTGTGGGTGGTGGTTGCCAATATGACAGGTGTGGGTGGTGGTTGCCAATATGACATTTTCCAGAGCATTGCACAGGCTCCTCAGTTTACAAATATTCCTGGTAGAGAAATTTGATCAAGTATAAATGAAACTAAATGGATAAACAGAACTTAAACATCTTTTGGGTTAAAAGAGGAGCAAGAGGAGAAGGTCACCTTAAGGAATAATTTATTCATTATAAAAGGTCAGAAGAAGAATTGGAAAGGCTAAACATAAGAACATAACTGAGACACTTATGCAACACATGGGAATCTTTATTGAAGAAACGTTTCGCCACACAGTGGCTTCATCAGTCCAATACAAAGTAGAAATGGGTAAGGAGAGTAGAAGTTTGAGGTAATCAGTCCCTCAACCTGGAATCGATGTGTTCAGTCCATCACTCTTGTAGGAAGTGCAGCACAGGGCCAGAGAGGTGGCTTATATACTGCGGTGAGATGAGTTGAAGCAGGAGGAGGCGGGATCACAGTGGGACCTGCCACTAGTGTAAGTAGGTCGTCGTCCAAAGGTTGGGCAAGCGTTGAAGTCTTTGTACCAAGGTCCCATGATGTTGCAGTGTCTGACAGATGTGATGAATGGTTTTGAAAACCGACAAGTTGAAGAATTGAGACACTTATGCAACACATTGGACGACGACCTACTTACACTAGTGGCAGGTCCCACTGTGATCCCGCCTCCTCCTGTTTCAACTCATCTCACCGCAGTATATAAGCCACCTCTCTGGCCCTGTGCTGCACTTCCTACAAGAGTGATGGACTGAACACATCGATTCCAGGTTGAGGGACTGATTACCTCAAACTTCTACTCTCCTTACCCATTTCTACATAATTTATCTTCTTCTGGCCCACTATAAAAATTAATTACTGGAATATTATTAAAAACCGAGAAAATAATTATTTAAAATCGAGCACATTTCATTCTCTTTGTCAGTAAGATGCCCATAGTTATTTTTAATACCCTTTGAGGGTTTTGGTCGTACTAGTACGTCTTACGCGTAGGGGTTTTTGACGTACTAGTACGCATAAATTCTAGCGGCCTCAAATCTAGTGGGAGAAAGCTGGTAGGCCTTCATATGAAAGAATGGGTCTATGTGGTCAGTGTGCACAGTCTAAAAGAAATCCTGCAGCACACAGTGCATAATGAGAAAAAAAAAACTTTGACCATTTTTTTGGAATAAATCAGCGACTTTGCAGTGTATTTTCGTATGGTATTTATTGTTGTATTCTAGTTTTCTTGGTCTCATTTTATAGAATGGAAGACATATTACAGAAATTGAGATGATTTTGACTGATTTTACAATGAAATGTGCCTTGAAATTGAGCTCAAAGTAGCAGAAATGTTCGATTTTTACCAAACTTCAAAAGTAAACAAATCGTGCGAAGCGTGCAATATACGTCAACTGGCGAGTCTAATATTCTTTCACAAGTGCACCAATAATATTTATTCCATTTTTTACACTAATGGAGTAGTCTGCATAACAGTAAATCTTATATTTTTTGTGAGAATAAAAATTCAAAGTGGAAAGCAAAAGAATATAAGAGGGGCCTTGAGACGTGACTAATGACTAGAGGAAATGTCATTTTAGTGCCAGGAATGTCTTTCTTGTTTATTCTGGACCCTATTCGGAAATTGGCATCTTTTGAAATTTGTGTGAAATTGGCAAAATTGCTAAATTCTGACCACTGTACTGGATAGTTGAATTTCATAAATGGGTGGCTTCTTGCACCCATTCGATAGAAAAAATGGAGTTCTAGCGAAATATTCATGTTTTTTGTCGACTAGTACAGTGAAATTGGCCGAAAATGGGGCTCAAAGTGGGCAAAATCGCCGATGCTTAAACATCGCCGAGACCGCTAACTTTGCGAGAGCATAATTCCGTAAGTTTTCTATCAAATTTCAAACTTTTGGTGTCTTTATGATCGGGAAAAGATTCTCTATCTTTTCATAAGAGAAAATAATTTTTTTTTTAAATTTGGCCGACCCTGAGAACGAGTTTCGGAGAGGGCCTGTCGACCCTCAAAGGGTTAAGGGGACCTATCTTATCTCTGACTTTTATTCTATATACCTGGAAAAAACTTTTTGGGTTAGTTTTAGAATCCCTAGCAACTTTAATTTCATAGTCCCTTTTAGCTTTTCTTATCCCCTTTTTAATATCCCTCTTAATGTCAATATACTGTTTCATAAGATGACCCTCACCTCTTTTGATACGCCTATAAATTCCTTTCTTATGCCCTAGTAGATATTTCAGCCTATTATTCATCCATTTTGGGTCATTTCTATTTGATCTAATTTCTTTATACGGGATAAACGTTCTTTGAGCCTCATGTATAGTGTTCAGAAAACTGTCATATTGATAGCTCTCTTCGTTACCCTAGTCAACAGATAAGTGTTCTCTAAGCCCATCGTAATCTGCTAAGCAAAAATCTGGGACTGTTACTGAGTTATCCCTACTATCATACTTCCATTCAATGCTAAATATAATTGATTTGTGGTCGCTAGCACCCAGTTCCTCTGAAACTTCTAAATTATTAACAAGGGATTCATTGTTTGCCAGAACTAAGTCAAACAGGTTATTACCCCTTGTAGGTTCTGTCACAAACTGCTTCAAAAAACAATCCTGAACTACTTCTAAGAAGTCGTATGATTCTAAATTCCCAGTCAAGAAATTCCAATCAATATGACTAAAGTTAAAGTCTCCCTAGAATTACTACATTATCGTGTCTTGTGGCCCTAACAATTTCCTCCCATAGTAGTCTCCCCTGGTCCCTATCTAAGTTTGGGGGACGGTATATCACACCTAAAATTAATTTTTCATGCCCCTCTGAAAATTCTATCCAAACAGACTCTGTATGTGTTACTTCAGACTTAATACCCGCTTTTATGCAACAGTTCAAGCGATCTCGGACATACAATGCCACCCCACCCCCCTTCCCAACACTTCTATCTACTTGGAACAATTTAAAACCCTGAATGTGACATTCCGCAGGCATGTCCCGACTTTTTGAATTAAACCACGTCTCCGTTATGGCAAATACATCAATGTTACCTGCACTAGCAACTAATCTCAACTCGTTGGCAGGGACTCAGAGATCAACCCAAAGCGTTTCTTTCAGGTATTTAGGAATAAGGTTAGGGAAGAAAACATAGACCAACATAAATGTAACTCTCATCAACTTAGTAACAAAGATGTGATAAAGTTGGTAGAATTACCGACAATATGTAAAGTAAAAGGACACAAGTGCAACTAATGTGACATTTTATTGTGGCAACGTTTGTATTACTTTTGTCACTACTACTACTACTACTACTACTACTACTACTACTACTACTACTACTACTACTACTACTACTACTACTACTACTACTATTACTACTACTACTACTACTATACTACTACTACTACTACTACTACTACTATACTACTACTACCACTAGTGAACATCGAAATGGTACCTCACTAGTATTGCACCTCACTCTGAGCCTTTATATACCCTCTGTGTCCATGTATTGTTTGTAATGGCTTGATAAAGCTCCTGGAGAGCGAAACGTTGCCACAATAAAATGTCACATTAGTTGCACTTGTGTCCTTTTACTTTACAACAAAGATGTGACATAATTTTTAACACATTTCTGTTCTTGCAGATGAGAACTTAAATATCCCAGAAATTATGTCTTCTTTTTCGGGTCATCCTGCTTCGGTTGAAAGCAGGGTGACAACCCTCCACCCCCCCTCCCCCACACACACACAGGCACACACAAACCAAACAAAATATTCACACTGTTTCAAGTACCATTCCACCAGAGCTGCAGTCATTGACATCTGAACTCTTGACTATATAATGGTAAAGGTCGTGTGCCTCTTCTTTTTAACAGAGCTGACATGTATAATGAACCGGGATGGGAGGATCACCTGTGGTTGCAACCATCTGCCACAGGTGACAAAGGTATTGGGGATGAGGGGGGGGGGGTCGGCAATACTTTGGAAGTAAGCACGTTTACTGAAAAATAATTTTTGGTAACGCTGTCCTAAAGCATCAGTCGATTTCTCACTCATTATTTCAAGCAAATTTAACGATATACGTTATTTAGGTTAAGGCGGGTTGAGTTAGAGCGTCGTCTATAAGAAAAATATGCTGCGCTGTATGACCCCTATGGGTTTAGGGCTGAGTTATGATTATATTATTATAATAAGCAGAATATAATAATGACGACGTACCATAATGCCAGCAAATTCTATACAACATAAAGGTGATAGAAAGTTTTGGAGCGCGAACGGAAAACGGAGACTCGCTGAATGAACATTCACATACTTTCCTCATTCCTGTGTCAGTCACACGTTTGAGTACCTAAGCCACAGTAAAATACCAACCTTGATTAGGAGGATGGGCTATAGATTAATATCTATGTGTTATATTTTCAGAAGGGTATCAGCAGGTTGTTGTGGTGCCCACGGCTGCGGCACCTGCTGAACAGTCTTCCAGCTGGAGGAGACGAGGTGTTCAGGTACTGCATTGACCTTATTTATGTACATACAAGGGAGAGGGAGAGAGAGATAGAGAAATAGATAGAGAGATAGAGAGATAGAGAGATAGATAGATAGAGAGATAGATAGAGAGATAGATAGAGAGATAGATAGAGAGATAGATAGAGAGATAGATAGAGAGATAGATAGAGAGATAGAGAGATAGAGAGATAGATAGAGAGATAGATAGAGAGATAGATAGAGAGATAGATAGATAGAGAGATAGATAGAGAGATAGAGAGATAGAGAGATAGATAGAGAGATAGAGAGATAGATAGAGAGATAGATAGAGAGATAGATAGAGAGATAGATAGAGAGATAGATAGAGAGATAGATAGAGAGATAGATAGAGAGATAGATAGAGAGATAGAGAGATAGATAGAGAGATAGATAGAGAGATAGATAGAGAGATAGATAGAGAGATAGATAGAGAGATAGATAGATAGATAGATAGATAGATAGAGAGATAGAGAGAGAGAGAGAGAGAGAGAGAGAGAGAGAGAGAGAGAGAGAGAGAGAGAGAGAGAGAGAGAGAGAGAGAGAAAATGGGGGGGAGGCGAGGAAGGGGGGAGAGGAGAGAGCTACAGACATGAATGTTTCTCTATTAATGTTGGTAGAATTGCTGTCAGTATGTTAAGGGAAAGGACACAAGTGCAACTAATGCAACAGTTTATTGTGGCAACGTTTCTCTCTCCAGGAGCTTTGTCAAATCGTTACAAACAATACATAGACGCATTAGAGTGATGTGTAACGCACAATATAATCGTAGTAGTAGTTGTAATACTAGTGGTAGTAGTAGTGATACATGTGGTTATTAGAGCTTATTATCGCTTGGGTAGGATTAAAACGGGTTGGGCAAATATTTTTGTTAGGGGGTTGGATTTGAGATCTCACGCAGTGTTCCTCCTCTCTTATATTCTTATGTAGTATCAGCAGCAACTGTGTGATGGCAGGGTTTATTGTTTTGAGGGTTATTCTTGCTAATACTTGAAAGATGACGAAGTTGCCTTTATTTTGCTTAATCATGTTAGAAATAGCGATTAATGGTGATTCAAGGCATTTACGTGTACGGAAATAAGGTTCTTCAATCACTTCAGTGACGCCCGGCTAGTGATTCAAGGACCTAATTTCCGTAGACATAAATACCCTGAATCAGCATCACTATTCCTAACACGATTAAGCAAAATAAAGGCAGCTTCATCATCTCTGAAGTATTAACAATAATCCAATCTCTTTTTAAAGTTACCCAAGATCTTAGCCTCCACTACCTTGCTCGGCAGATTGTTCCACGCATCGACAACTCTGTTTGAAAACCAGTACTTACCTGCATCCTTCCTAAATCGAAATTTATCTAATTTAAAACTGTTATTTCTGGTTCTTAATTGGTGAAGGTTCCATAAGTTTGTATATAAAAGAGAGACTAGTCTCAGAGCAGAGAATTTCAGAGCAGAGAATTTCAGAGCAGTGGGGATTCAGCTATGAGCCCTAGGAGGCTTGAGGAAGTGAACCTGACGACTTTAGAAGAGAGGACTAGGGAAGACAAGTAACAATGCGCAAGATACTCTGGGGATTTGACATGGTGTATAGGAACACGACATGACCAGATACTAGGAAATACTTTTTCAGTCTCACGGTGATAAATAGGTGGAATGAGTTAGATGGAGAAGTGATTGAGGCAAACTCCATACACAGTTTCAAACTTCCTCTCCTGGTGTATTTTAGTAAGGCGAAGATCGAATGTTATTAAGCTATTTAGGTCTACCTACCTGGAGGTGATTGCCAATTTAATAATAATTTGAGAGCTAAGAATGTTCTTAATAAAATGTGGAACATTTTGTGCAACATTTTTGAATACTGCTTCTGAACAACTTAAAAATTTATACCACTGACATATCTAACTTCAAGAATTGTTCCAAGTTGTTTAGGACTACATAGGGTCCAGTCTGCCAATTTTATTGAGAATGCCTCTTCTAATAGGCTTCAGAATTTTAACGTTGATGTATATTACTTAGGGAAAGATCTGGGTTGTTTTTGGGTCGTGTAAGTATTAATATGCTGATTTTATTGAATAACGGATCAGCTAGGCTGTGAGGGATATAAAGGTCACCAGGAAAGAATCAGCAATAGCCTGGTTAAACAGGCAAGCACCAGACAAGCCTGGCCCAAGGCCGGGCTGCGGTGGTAGGGAAAACTCGCGAAACCCATCGTAAGGTCAGTCATGATATTGGTTTCTGGAAGCCTGCATTGTGATGTGAATAAATTCCCT
>NC_091339.1:260000-282500 GCF_038502225.1 Cherax quadricarinatus
TCTCTCTTCCTCTCTCTCTCTCTCTCATCCTCTCTTCCTCTCTTCCTCTCACTCTCTCTCTTCCTCTCTCTTCCTCTCTCCCTCTCCCTCCCTTTCCCCCTCTCTCTCCCCCTCTCTCTCTTCCTCTCTTTCTCTCTCTCTTCCTATTCTCTCTCTCTCCCTCTCTTCCCTTGTCACTCCCCCCTCTCTCACTTTCTCCCCCTTTTCCCCTCCTTCTACCCTCCCCTTCTCTCTCTTTCTCCCTCTCTCTCACTCTCTCCCCCTTTTTTCTTTTTCACTTTCTCTTTTAATAAAAAAAAAAAAAAATGATTGGGACTCGCAGGAATCAGGGATCAGATGACAATGGTACTGGTAGGGAGGAATGGATGGAGGAGCAGTGGAAAAGGATAGAGCAAGAATGGGAGAGAAATTAGGAGAGCTTTCTGAAAAAATGGAGAAAGAGCTCTCTGTGAAATGGGAAAAGAGGTTGGAGAAGGAGACGATGAATTGGGAGGCACAAGTCGAAACTGCAGTAGCCAGGGTAAAGTTCCTAGAATTTGAGGTAAACAGGCTGAAGCAAGTCTCAGGGGTAGTGACCAGAGAAGACACACCATACGAAGCTGAGAGGCTGAACAGGAAGGAAGGAGATATGAAATATACTAAGGTCCTATCAACCTGCAAAGAAGGGCCAGGGAGTGGAAGAGAAGAGCAGATGGGTGCAGATGGAGAGGGTGATAGGTTGAATGCTGAGGCACAACCATACTACCAAGAGCCACTGGAAAAATCAAGGGAGAAAATGGCCACATACAGACAGGAACCAGAGTCACAGAGGGAGAGGCAATGGGAGGAGGAAAGGGCAAAATCAGTGTTTATCCATGGGCTTCGGGAGAGAGAGGAAAGGACACACACACTGAAAGACGGCAGGAAGAAAGAAAGGAGATTGAGAAAATCATCACGGAAATAGGGGGAGAAGACATGGACGAGATTGTAAATTTTCAGAGAATGGGGGGTACTTGAAGGGGAGAAACCGACCGATCAAGCTGATTCTCAGGACAGAAACAGTGCGGAACAGGATCCTCCAAGAAAAACCACGGTTGAGAAGCTCGGAAGAGTACAAGAAGGTGTTCCTAGACAGAGACAGAACACAAAAAGAGAGACAGCAGCTGAGGGAGAGGACAAAAAAGCGAAAGGAGCTAGGAAAGGAGACAAGGATGGAACCAGCAGAGGTCAGTCAGAGCAGAACAGAGCAGCAAGAGCAAGCACACACACAACTATCCTCAGAACCCCACAACCTATCACACCATCCCAACACACAATACAATCCATACCCACAGCTTCCACCCAACCGCCAACCATAGAATCCCACAGTATGCTACCAGGTCTCCCACCCCCACAGGCTCCCCAAACCACAGTGTTGGAAAGGAAACTGAAGGTATGGTACACAAACACTGATGGAATAACAAACAAGTGGGAGGAGTGGCACGAAAGAGTCAAAGAGGCATCACCAGACATCATAGCAATCACAGAAACCAAACTTACAGGTATGATAACAGATGCCATCTTCCCAACGGGATACCAGATCCTGAGGAAAGACAGAAGGAACAGGGGGGGGGAGGAGTGGCATTGCTGATCAAACACCGATGGAATTTTGATGAGCTGGAGAGAGGAGACAGCGG
This sequence comes from Cherax quadricarinatus, assembly GCF_038502225.1. NCBI lineage: Eukaryota > Metazoa > Arthropoda > Malacostraca > Decapoda > Parastacidae > Cherax > Cherax quadricarinatus. Next base: position 261,656 of record NC_091339.1, read on the forward strand.
AGAAGAAAGTGATTGCATAGTGGGAACGCTTCACTCTGGAGGTCCCAAGGTGATAATTGCAGTGATGTATAACCCACCACAGAACAGCAGGAGGCCAAGGCAAGAGTATGACGAGAGCAATAGAGCGATGGTTGACACACTGGCTGCAGTGGCCAGAAGAGCTCATACATGTAGGGCAAAGCTCCTGATCATGGGCGACTTTAACCACAAGGAGATCGAATGGGAGAACTTGGAGCCACATGGGGGCCAAGATACATGGAGGGCTAAGATGATGGAGGTGGTACTGGAAAACTTCATGTACCAACACGTAAGGGACACTACAAGAGAGAGAGGAGAGGATGAACCAGCAAGACTGGACTTAGTATTCACCTTGAGTAGTGCAGATATTGAGGACATCACATATGAAAGACCCCTTGGGGCCAGCGATCATGTGGTTTTGAGCTTCGAATACACAGTAGAGCTACAAGTGGAGGGGGAAGCAGGAAGGCCAGGACGAATGAAACCAAACTACAGGAAAGGGGACTACACAGGAATGAGGAACTTCCTGAATGAGGTTCAGTGGGACAGAGAACTGGCAGGGAAACCAGTTAATGAGATGATGGAATATGTAGTCACAATGTGCAAGGAGGCTGAGGAGAGGTTTGTACCCAAGGGTAACAGGAATAATGAAAAAGCCAGGATGGCAGAAACCAAGTGTGCTAGGGAATGGAAGAAATATAGAAGGCAAAGGACCCAGGAGAATAAGGAGAGCAGTCGTAGAGCCAGAAACGAATATGCACAGATAAGAAGGGAGGCCCAACGTCAATATGAAAACGACATAGCAGCAAAAGCCAAATCTGACCCGAAGCTGTTATACAGCCACATCAGGAAGAAAACAACCGTCAAAGACCAGGTAATCAGGCTAAGGAAGGAAGGAGGAGAGACAACAAGAAATGACAGTGAAGTATGTGAGGAACTCAACAAGAGATTCAAAGAAATGTTCACAGAGGAGACAGAAGGGGCTCCAGAAAGACAGAGAGGTGGGGTACACCACCATGTGCTGGACACAGTACACACAACCGAGGAAGAAGTGAAGAGGCTTCTGAGTGAGCTAGATACCTCAAAGGCAATGGGGCCAGATAACATCTCTCCATGGGTCCTGAGAGAGGGAGCAGAGGCGCTATGTGTACCGCTAACAACAATATTCAATACATCTATCGAAACAGGGAGATTGCCTGAGGCATGGAAGACAGCAAATGTGGTACCAATCTTTAAAAAAGGAGACAGACATGAAGCACTAAACTACAGACCAGTGTCACTGACATGTATAGCATGCAAAATCATGGAAAAGATTGTCAGGAGAAGAATGGTGGAACATCTAGAAAGGAATGATCTCATCACCAGCAGACAACATGGTTTCAGAGATGGGAAATCCTGTGTCACAAACCTACTGGAGTTCTATGACATGGTGACAGCAGTAAGAGAAGAGAGAGAGGGGTGGGTGGATTGCATTTTCTTAGACTGCAAGAAGGCGTTTGACACAGTACCACACAAGAGATTAGTGCAAAAACTGGAGGACCAAGCAGGAATAACAGGGAAGGCACTGCAATGGATCAGGGAATACTTGTCAGGAAGACAGCAGCGAGTAATGGTACGAGGCGAGGTGTCAGAGTGGGCACCTGTGACCAGTGGGGTCCCACAGGGGTCAGTCCTAGGACCAGTGCTGTTTCTGGTATTTGTGAACGACATGACGGAAGGAATAAACTCCGAGGTGTCACTGTTTGCAGATGACGTGAAGTTGATGAGAGAGTTCATTCGATCGAAGACCAGGCAGAAATACAAAGGGATCTGGACAGGCTGCAGACCTGGTCCAGCAACTGGCTCCTGGAGTTCAATCCCACCAAGTGCAAAGTCATGAGGATTGGGGAAGGGCAAAGAAGACCGCAGATGGAGTACAGTCTAGGGGGTCAGAGACTACAAACATCACTCAAGGAAAAAGATCTTGGGGTGAGTATAACACCAGGCACATCTCCTGAAGCGCACATCAACCAAATAACTGCTGCAGCATATGAGCGCCTGGCAAACCTCAGAACAGCATTCCGACATCTTAATAAGGAATCGTTCAGGACCCTGTACACCGTGTACGTTAGGCCCATATTGGAGTATGCGGCACCAGTTTGGAACCCACAGCTAGCCAAGCATGTAAAGAAACTAGAGAAAGTGCAAAGGTTTGCAACAAGACTAGTCCCAGAGCTAAGAGGTATGTCCTATGAGGAGAGGTTAAGGGAAATCAACCTGACGACACTGGAGGACAGGAGAGATAGGGGGGACATGATAACGACTTACAAAATACTGAGAGGAATTGACAAGGTGGACAAAGACAGGATGTTCCAGAGACTGGACACAGTAACAAGGGGACACAGTTGGAAGTTGAAGACACAGATGAATCAAAGGGATGTTAGGAAGTATTTCTTCAGCCACAGAGTAGTCAGGAAGTGGAATGGTTTGGGAAGCGATGTAGTGGAGTCAGGATCCATACATAGCTTTAAGCAGAGGTATGATAAAGCTCATGGTTCAGGGAGAGTGACCTAGTAGCGACCAGTGAAGAGGCGGGGCCAGGAGCTTGGACTCGACCCCTGCAACCTCATCTAGGTGAGTACAACTAGGTGAGTGTACACACACACAAAATGCAAAAACGCAACACAAACACACACACGCAACACATACAACACACACGCAACGAACACACACACGCAACACACGCGCAACACATGCAACACACACAAACACACACACAAACACACACACACGCAACACACGCAACACACACAACACACGCAATACACACACACACACACACACACACACACACACACACACACACACACACACACACACACACACACACACACAACAGAGAATGGAAAAGGTACAGGAGGCATAGGACCCAGGAAAACAAGGAGATTAGTAGAAGAGCCAGAAACGAGTATGCACAGATAAGGAGGGAGGCCCAGCGACAGTATGAAAACGACATAGCATCGAAAGTCAAATCTGACCCGAAACTGCTGTATAGCCACATTAGGAGGAAGACAACAGTCAAGGACCAGGTGATAAGGCTGAGGAAGGAAGGTGGAGAACTCACAAGAAACGATCAAGAGGTATGTGAGGAGCTCAACACGAGATTTAAGGAAGTATTTACAGTAGAGACAGGAAGGACTCTGGGGGGACAGACCAGATGGGGACACCAGCAAGGAATACACCAACAAGTGTTGGACGACATACATACAGATGAGGAGGTGAAGAAACTGCTAAGGGACATCGATACCTCAAAGGCAATGGGACCAGACAACATCTCCCCGTGGGTCCTTAGAGAGGGAGCAGATATGTTGTGCGTGCCACTTACCACAATCTTCAACACATCCCTGGAAACTGGGCAACTACCTGAGGTATGGAAGACGGCAAATGTAGTTCCCATTTTTAAAAAAGGAGACAGAAAAGAGGCACTAAACTATAGACCTGTGTCATTGACGTGTATAGTATGCAAAATTATGGAGAAGATTATCAGGAGGAGAGTGGTGGAGCACCTGGAACAGAACAGGAGTATAAATGCCAACCAGCACGGATTCACGGAAGGCAAATCCTGTGTCACAAACCTTCTGGAGTTTTATGATAAAATAACAGAAGTAAGACAAGAGAGAGAGGGGTGGGTTGATTGCATCTTCTTGGACTGCAAGAAGGCCTTTGACACAGTTCCTCACAAGAGATTAGTGCAGAAGCTAGAGCATCAGGCGCATATAACAGGAAGGGCACTGCAATGGATCAGAGAATACCTGACAGGGAGGCAACAACGAGTCATGGTACGTAATGATGTATCACAGTGGGCACCTGTGACGAGCGGAGTCCCACAGGGGTCGGTCCTAGGACCAGTGCTATTTTTGGTATATGTGAACGACATGACGGAAGGGTTAGACTCAGAAGTGTCCCTGTTTGCAGATGATGTGAAGTTAATGAGGAGAATTAAATCTGATGAGGACCAGGCAGGACTTCAAAGAGACCTGGACAGACTGGACACCTGGTCCAGCAAATGGCTTCTCGAATTTAATCCTGCCAAATGCAAAGTCATGAAGATGGGGGAGGGGCACAGAAGACCACAGACAGAGTATAGGCTAGGTGGCCAAAGACTGCAAACCTCACTCAAGGAGAAAGATCTTGGGGTGAGTATAACACCGAGCATGTCTCCGGAAGCACACATCAATCAGATAACTGCTGCAGCATATGGGCGCCTGGCAAACCTGAGAACAGCATTCCGATACCTTAGTAAGGAATCATTCAAGACACTGTACACCGTGTATGTCAGGCCCATACTGGAGTATGCAGCACCTGTTTGGAACCCGCACTTGATAAAGCACGTCAGGAAACTAGAGAAAGTACAAAGGTTTGCGACAAGGTTAGTTCCAGAGCTAAGGGGAATGTCCTATGAAGAAAGATTAAGGGAAATCGGCCTGACCTCACTGGAGGACAGGAGGGTCAGGGGAGACATGATAACGACATATAAAATACTGCGTGGAATAGACAAGGTGGACAAAGACAGGATGTTCCAGGGAGGGGACACAGAAACAAGAGGCCACAATTGGAAGTTGAAGACACAAATGAGTCAGAGAGATAGTAGGAAGTATTTCTTCAGTCATAGAGTTGTAAGGCAGTGGAATAGCCTAGAAAATGACGTAGTGGAGGCAGGAACCATACACAGTTTTAAGACGAGGTTTGATAAAGCTCATGGAGCGGGGAGAGAGAGGGCCTAGTAGCAACCGGTGAAGAGGCGGGGCCAGGAGCTAGGACTCGACCCCTGCAACCACAAATAGGTGAGCAAATAGGTGAGTACACACACACACATACACAACACGCGCGCACGCACACACAAAACGCGCGCACACACAAAACGCGCGCACACACAAAACGCGCGCACACACAAAACGCGCGCACACACAAAACACGCGCACACACAAAACACGCACACACACAAAACACGCACACACGCAACACATAGGCACGCACAAGCGTGCATATAGACCTCCCACTTAAACCACGCGCACACAAACCATGTACACAAACTACACACACGCAACACCCACACACGCAACACCCACACACGCAACACCCACACACGCAACACCCACACACGCAACACCCACACACGCAACACCCCCACACACACGCAACACACACACGCAACACACACGCGGCACACGCAACACGCAACACACACACGCAGCACACGCAACACACACACACACGCAGCACACACACAATGCAGCACACGCAACACACACACAATACACACGCAGTACACATAAAACACACACGCAACACACATGCAACACACACACACGTACGTTCACGCAAAACACACACGCAACACACGCACACACGAAACACGCACACGCAACACACGCACACACGAAACACGCACACGCAACACACGCACACACGCAACGCACGTGCAACGCACACACACACACATGCAGCACACACACATGCAACACACACACATGCAACACACACGCAACACACACACATGCAACACACACGCAACACACACACACACACACACACACGCAACACACAGGCAACACACACACAACACACACACACGACACACACACACGACACACACACACACACACACACACAACACACACACACACACACACACACAACACACACACAACACACACACAACACACACACAACACACACACACACATGAACACACACACAACACACACTCACATGAACACACGCGCAACACACATGCAACACACACACGCAACACCCACACACGCAACACCCACACCCACGCAACACACACGCAACACACACGCAACACACATACACGCAACACACACACACGCAACACACACACACGCAACACGCGCAACACACACCCAACACACACACACGCAACACACACGCAACACACACAACACACACACACACACACACACACTCAACATGCAACACACACACAACACACACAACACACACACTCACACACATGCAACACACACATGCAACACACATGCAACACACACATGAAAACACACACAAAACACACATGAACACACATGCAACACACACACGCAACACACACATGAACACACATGCAACACACACACGCAACACACACACGCAACACACACACGCAACACACACACACCCAACACACACACACGCAACACACACACACACGCAACACACACACACACGCAACACACACACACACATGCAACACACACACACACGCAACACACATGCAACACACACACACACGCAACACATGCAACACACACACACACGCAACACACGCAACACACGCAACACACACAACGCGCACATGCAACACACACAACGCACACACGCAACACACACACAACGCACACACGCAACACACACACACACACGCAACACACACTCAACACACACTCAACACACACACAACACACACACTCAACACACTCAACACACACTCAACACACACACAACACACACACAACACACACACAACACACACACAACACACACACAACACACACACAACACACACACACACACGCAACACACACACGCAACACACACACACACACACGCAACACACACACACACGCAACACACACACACACGCAACACACACACGCAACACACACACACACACACACACACACGCACGCAACACACACAACACACACGCAACACACACACACACGCAACACACACACACGCAACACACACACACGCAACACACACACACACACACAACACACACACACGCAACACACACACACACACACAACACACACACACACAACACACACACACACAACACGCACACACACAACATGCACACACGCAACACACACACACATGCAACACACACACATGCAACACACACACGCAACACACATGCAACACACACACACGCAACACACATGCAACACACATGCAACACACACACACACACACACACACACACGCAACACACACACAACGCACACACGCAACACACAACGCACACACACAATGCACACACGCAACACAACGCACACACACAACACACACAATGCACACACGCAACACACAACACACACACAACACATGCGCAACACACACGCAACACACACGCAACACACACGCAACACACACACACACACACACACACACTAAAACTCATGGAGCAGTGAGAGAGTGGACTTAGTAGTGACCAGTGAAGAGTCGGGGCCAGGAGCTGTGACTCAATTACTGCAACCACAAATAGGTGAGTACAAACAGATTATGTCACATCAGTTGTAAGATAACCCACTTACTGTTGTGGAAATTGTGGAAGGTTCTGGAGCTCAGTTAGGACACACAAAATTGTTAAATTGCCTCTCTGTAATAGGGAAACTTGTCATCACCCTCCAGTAACCAATTATTGAGCTCTAACTTCTCCTCGAGGTTAGCGAGGAGTTAAGATGTAAAGCAGTGTAGCTGAAGACTTGAGAGAATGGTTCCCAGTTGTTTGTAAGTAGCACTTGGTTCCTAAAAGAAAGTTCTGAAAATTACACCAAAGGAGATTTGTCATATAGGATGTTAGAACCACAGCCACCTACCACCATAATTTTGATGGAAATTTAAAGGGTCTTTAAATAGCCAGAAGCAATACATTAGTTTGGCCAAAATCATTTGCACAACCATGATATTTTTCAATATAAATGTACTAATTGCCATCGAATTTTGTAGCAGTTATTTACTTTTTAAAGTTATTCATATAAACAGAGCACTGTATACATGAACAGTATATTTAAACAATTTACAAGGGAATGTTATGTATACATACATGTATACATTGCATTGCATGTTAGGTAGTCTATGTACAGTACAGTGGAACCCGGGATTTTGCATGCACCGGATATCGGACTTTTTGGATTTCAGACAGTTTTTTGTGCAAAATTTTGCTTTGAATTTCGGACCTCGTCCTGGGAATCGCACGTATCAGATGCGTCCACCCTCCGGGATGCTGCTTCACTCTGGCTCTGTCACTGGTTGAGTGAGCATTCATCGAAAACATTTGCAATTTTTGTGCTTGTTTTCTGATTGTGATTGCAAAATAAGTCACCATGGGCCCAAAGAAAGTTCCTAGTGGCAGCACTTTGGTAAGGAAATTGAGAAACATGATAGAATTAAAGAAAGAGATCGTAGAAAAATACGAAAGTGGAGTACGTTTAGCCGAGCTTGCCAGGATGTATGGGAAGTCGAAATCAACAATCTTTTCCATCCTGGCAAAGAAAGTAGAAATCAAGGAAGCTAAAGTTGTGAAAGGGGTGAATATGCTAATGAAACAGAGATCACAAACAATCGAAGATGTGGAGAAGTTGTTTGTGTGGATCAATGAAAAACAGTTAGCAGGAGATAGTGTTGTGGAGCTGAACATTTGCGAAAAGGCAAGGCAATTACATGCAGATCTCATAAAGAAAATGCTTGGAACGAGTGCTGCTGTTAGTGAATTTAAGGTCAGTAGAGGCTGGTTCAACAGATTCGAGAAGCGTAGTGACATACACAGTGTTGTAAGGAATGGTGAGGCTACAAGTTCAGACAAATGTGGGGCCAAAGAATTCATTGATGAATTCAAGAAGTACGTAGAGGCTGAAGGATTCCTTCCCCAACAAGTGTTCATTTGTGACGAAACAGGCCTCTTTTGGAAGAAAATGCCAAAGAGGACCTACATCATGAAGGAGGAAAAGGCACTCCCAGGACACAAACCTATGAAGAATAGGCTAACTCTTTTGTTCTGTGATAATGCTAGTGGGGATTTCAAAGTGAAGCCTTAACTGGTGTATCACTCTGTCCTTGATGGTCGTGGTTGTGGAGGTAGATACTTGGAATGAGGTATTGGAAAAGATGTTGGAAACATATTTGGCAATGGAGTTGGTGGGGAGGACTATGTATCTTCTCGGCAGTGTCTTCTCTGGGTGTGTTGAAGATGTTTAATGCCCACCGTCTGCAGTCTCTGATGAAGTGACGAGGATAGTGGGGTTTAGAAAATACTTGTTCAATTACAGTGCATTCTTCCTCAAGGAACATTACCAGTAATAGACAGGACAAGCTTCCATCCTCTGCAGGGGTATACATAATCCCTTGTAATGACTGCAGCAAATTATACGTGGGTGAAACATCAAGAGACCTCCAAACACGTATTTCAGAACACCAATATGCAAGCAGGTCTGATGATACAAGGAATGCCTGTGTACAACAACACCATAATTCACACAACCATTTAATAAACTACAGAAACTCAAGATTTATCGCCGAAGAAGACAACACTCGATATCGAAGAATCCTGGAATCATCGCTTATCTCTGTGACCAACAACTTCAACCAGAACAATGGCTTTTATAACATAGATGAACCACTTGCCAAGAAACTTCTTCATCGCTACCCCACATAAGAGCATAGGAATGGAGGAACACTGCAGAAAGTCTGCTCACAAACTTATCCAATCTCCCTTCCAAGCTACCCAAGATTTTAGACTCTATAACCCCACTCGGTAGATCATCAGATGCAGCATTCTCCACCTACCACAGCATTCTGAACCTGACTTTAAATACTCGCGTACCTTCCACCCCAGGTAGATCTGTTTGTGACTTGAAAAAGCCCACTGTGTGGGCAAAACGTTGTCAATAAAGGATCACATTATACTGCATTGTGTCGGTATTTTATACCATTTATTTCCACCAAAGCAATGTTTCAAAGGTGCTTTGAAGTGACCTCGGAAACTGAATTGACCCTAAGAGAGCTCTGGAGGGATCACTTCAATATCCTCCATTGCATAAACCTTTATAGGTAAGGCTTGGCAGGAAGTGACTTCCAGGACTTTGAACTCTGCTTGGAGAAAATTGTGGACAGAATGTGTCCTCGACAAAGATTTTGAAGGGTTTGAGGCTGACCCTGTCGACCCTATGCCTGTTGTGAATGTATTGTCTTTGGGGAAGTCCATGGGGTTGGATGTGAGTGGCTAGGATGTGGAAGAGTTGATGGAGGACCACAGGGAAGAGCTAAAGACTGAAGAGCTGGAAGACCTTCAACTGGAACAGCAACAGACTGCAGCTGAGGAAATTGCATCAGAGGAGGAGGAAGAGAGAGGGGAGAGGGTGCCTTCTTCAGTGATTAAGGACACATGTGCAGAGTGGAATGAGTTACAAACTTTTGTTGAAAAATATCACCCTGACCAAGCTGAAACAAGCTATATTTACAACATGTTCAGTGACAGAATCTTGTCCCACTTCAGGCAGATCTTAAAGAGATGCCAGAAACAGAGCTCTCTGGACAGTGTTTTTGTGTGACAGGGGTCCAGTGACTCAAGCTGGTCCTAGTGCCAGTAAAAGACGAAGGGAAGTAACCCCAGAGAAGGCTTTGATACCTAAAGTCCTTATGGATGGGGATTCCCCTTCCAAACAATAATCTCGACTCCCTCTCCCCTCCTTGCCTTCTTCAATATGCCAACAAGATTCTTCAGTAAAGGTATGTAATGTTTATATTTATTTATATTTATCTTTCATTGTTTTCTGTATGTAAAACTATAGTTATTCTTTAAAAAATAAATCTCATTGTGAATATTTTTGAGTGTCTGGAAAAGATTAATTGCACAGTAGACTCCTGGTTTTTGTAATTAATCTGTTCCATAAGGTTGCTCGAAATCTGAACTGGCCGAAAACCGAAGTAATATTTCCCATAAGAAATAATGTAAATCCAATTAATCTGTTTCAGACACCCAAAAATATTAAAAAATAAACTTTATGGCGAATAACTATAGTGTTGCGACTCTTCAGCGGTTAGTGCATTCATTTCTTACCTAAAAATATTTGTATGTAGTCTTAATGTAGGGTGAGAGGTGGGTAGTATTTATTTGTACCTACCAGCTACATACACTGCGGCCCACAGCCATGTTATTACCATCGACATACCATGTTCACTGAGTTTAATCGTTTCTAGCAACTACCTTTAGATGCCATCATAAACAGTGGGAGAAGTAATGAATAATTCATGCCAAGAATTGTAAACAATTAGTAGGTAGTAGGTTGGTAGACAGCAACCACCCAGGGAAGTACTACCGTCCTGCCAGATGACTGTGAAACAAAAACCTGTAACTGTTTTGCATGATGGTAGGATTGCTGGTTTCTTTTTCTGTCTCATAAACACGCTAAGATAACAGGGATATCTTGCTACTCCTACTTACACTTTGGTCACACTTCACAGACACGCACATGCATATATATATATACATACATCTAGGTTTTTCTCTTTTTTCTAAATAGCTCTTGTTCTTTTTTATTTCTTCTATTGTCCATGGGGAAGTGGAAAAGAATCTTTCCTCCGTAAGCCATGCGTGTCGTATGAGGCGACTAAAATGCCGGGAGCAATGGGCTAGTAACCCCTTCTCCTGTATACAATTACTAAAAAAGAGAAGAAGAAAAACTTTATAAAACTGGGTTGCTTAAATGTGCGTGGATGTAGTGCGGATGACAAGAAACAGATGATTGCTGATGTTATGAATGAAAAGAAGTTGGATGTCCTGGCCCTAAGCGAAACAAAGCTGAAGGGGGTAGGAGAGTTTCAGTGGGGGGAAATAAATGGGATTAAATCTGGAGTATCTGAGAGAGTTAGAGCAAAGGAAGGGGTAGCAGTAATGTTAAATGATCAGTTATGGAAGGAGAAAAGAGAATATGAATGTGTAAATTCAAGAATTATGTGGATTAAAGTAAAGGTTGGATGCGAGAAGTGGGTCATAATAAGCGTGTATGCACCTGGAGAAGAGAGGAATGCAGAGGAGAGAGAGAGATTTTGGGAGATGTTAAGTGAATGTATAGGAGCCTTTGAACCAAGTGAGAGAGTAATTGTGGTAGGGGACTTGAATGCTAAAGTAGGAGAAACTTTTAGAGAGGGTGTGGTAGGTAAGTTTGGGGTGCCAGGTGTAAATGATAATGGGAGCCCTTTGATTGAACTTTGTATAGAAAGGGGTTTAGTTATAGGTAATACATATTTTAAGAAAAAGAGGATAAATAAGTATACACGATATGATGTAGGGCGAAATGACAGTAGTTTGTTGGATTATGTATTGGTAGATAAAAGACTGTTGAGTAGACTTCAGGATGTACATGTTTATAGAGGGGCCACAGATATATCAGATCACTTTCTAGTTGTAGCTATACTGAGAGTAAAAGGTAGATGGGATACAAGGAGAATAGAAGCATCAGGGAAGAGAGAGGTGAAGGTTTATAAACTAAAAGAGGAGGCAGTTAGGGTAAGATATAAACAGCTATTGGAGGATAGATGGGCTAATGAGAGCATAGGCAATGGGGTCGAAGAGGTATGGGGTAGGTTTAAAAATGTAGTGTTAGAGTGTTCAGCAGAAGTTTGTGGTTACAGGAAAGTGGGTGCAGGAGGGAAGAGGAGCGATTGGTGGAATGATGATGTAAAGAGAGTAGTAAGGGAGAAAAAGTTAGCATATGAGAAGTTTTTACAAAGTAGAAGTGATGCAAGGAGGGAAGAGTATATGGAGAAAAAGAGAGAAGTTAAGAGAGTGGTGAAGCAATGTAAAAAGAGAGCAAATGAGAGAGTGGGTGAGATGTTATCAACAAATTTTGTTGAAAATAAGAAAAAGTTTTGAAGTGAGATTAACAAGTTAAGAAAGCCTAGAGAACAAATGGATTTGTCAGTTAAAAATAGGAGAGGAGAGTTATTAAATGGAGAGTTAGAGGTATTGGGAAGATGGAAGGAATATTTTGAGGAATTGTTAAATGTTGATGAAGATAGGGAAGCTGTGATTTCGTGTATAGGGCAAGGAGGAATAACATCTTGTAGGAGTGAGGAAGAGCCAGTTGTGAGTGTGGGGGAAGTTTGTGAGGCAGTAGGTAAAATGAAAGGGGGTAAGGCAGCCGGGATTGATGGGATAAAGATAGAAATGTTAAAAGCAGGTGGGGATATAGTTTTGGAGTGGTTGGTGCAATTATTTAATAAATGTATGGAAGAGGGTAAGGTACCTAGGGATTGGCAGAGAGCATGCATAGTTCCTTTGTATAAAGGCAAAGGGGATAAAAGAGAGTGCAAAAATTATAGGGGGATAAGTCTGTTGAGTGTACCTGGTAAAGTGTATGGTAGAGTTATAATTGAAAGAATTAAGAGTAAGACGGAGAATAGGATAGCAGATGAACAAGGAGGCTTTAGGAAAGGTAGGGGGTGTGTGGACCAGGTGTTTACAGTGAAACATATAAGTGAACAGTATTTAGATAAGGCTAAAGAGGTCTTTGTGGCATTTATGGATTTGGAAAAGGCGTATGACAGGGTGGATAGGGGGGCAATGTGGCAGATGTTGCAAGTGTATGGTGTAGGAGGTAGGTTACTGAAAGCAGTGAAGAGTTTTTACGAGGATAGTGAGGCTCAAGTTAGAGTATGTAGGAAAGAGGGAAATTTTTTCCCAGTAAAAGTAGGCCTTAGACAAGGATGTGTGATGTCACCGTGGTTGTTTAATATATTTATAGATGGGGTTGTAAGAGAAGTAAATGCGAGGGTTTTGGCAAGAGGCGTGGAGTTAAAAGATAAAGAATCACACACAAAGTGGGAGTTGTCACAGCTGCTCTTTGCTGATGACACTGTGCTCTTGGGAGATTCTGAAGAGAAGTTGCAGAGATTGGTGGATGAATTTGGTAGGGTGTGCAAAAGAAGAAAATTAAAGGTGAATACAGGAAAGAGTAAGGTTATGAGGATAACAAAAAGATTAGGTGATGAAAGATTGAATATCAGATTGGAGGGAGAGAGTATGGAGGAGGTGAACGTATTCAGATATTTGGGAGTGGACGTGTCAGCGGATGGGTCTATGAAAGATGAGGTGAATCATAGAATTGATGAGGGAAAAAGAGTGAGTGGTGCACTTAGGAGTCTGTGGAAACAAAGAACTTTGTCCTTGGAGGCAAAGAGGGGAATGTATGAGAGTATAGTTTTACCAACGCTCTTATATGGGTGTGAAGCGTGGGTGATGAATGTTGCAGCGAGGAGAAGGCTGGAGGCAGTGGAGATGTCATGTCTGAGGGCAATGTGTGGTGTGAATATAATGCAGAGAATTCGTAGTTTGGAAGTTAGGAGGAGGTGCGGGATTACCAAAACTGTTGTCCAGAGGGCTGAGGAAGGGTTGTTGAGGTGGTTCGGACATGTAGAGAGAATGGAGCGAAACAGAATGACTTCAAGAGTGTATCAGTCTGTAGTGGAAGGAAGGCGGGGTAGGGGTCGGCCTAGGAAGGGTTGGAGGGAGGGGGTAAAGGAGGTTTTGTGTGCGAGGGGCTTGGACTTCCAGCAGGCATGCGTGAGCGTGTTTGATAGGAGTGAATGGAGACAAATGGTTTTTAATACTTGACGTGCTGTTGGAGTGTGAGCAAAGTAACATTTATGAAGGGATTCAGGGAAACCGGCAGGCCGGACTTGAGTCCTGGAGATGGGAAGTACAGTGCCTGCACTCTGAAGGAGGGGTGTTAATGTTGCAGTTTAAAAACTGTAGTGTAAAGCACCCTTCTGGCAAGACAGTGATGGAGTGAATGATGGTGAAAGTTTTTCTTTTTCGGGCCACCCTGCCTTGGTGGGAATCGGCCGGTGTGATAATAATAAAAAAAAAAAAATTGTAAACAAAAGTGTTAAGGGCGGTTACTGGGCCAGACAGCAGATTCATACAGTTTTCTCTAACACTGGATGCTGGACCAGAGAAAACAATGTTTTCCCTCCACCCGACTTGCCACTTGATAGCATATAAACATTACGTGTTTATGTGCTATGTAGTAATGTGTCTCTTATATAATTTTGAAGAAAATATCATAGATGGATTAATGAAAATGTCTATTTTAACCTGAGATGAGACATTTAGTGTGCCCAAGACTGATTATTATTAAACATACATTGCAATTAAACATTGCTTGTTTATATGCTATGTAGTAACATGTTTCTTATATAATTTTGAAGAAAATATCATATATGGTTTAATGAAAATGTCTCTATTAACCTAAAGACATTTAATGTGCCCAAGAGTGATTAAGTACGAAATCCGGGGTTCCACTGTACTGCATTTTGTATCTATTGTGAGTTAATTTACCTCTGTTGTGTCATGTACCTGGTCGTAACTCGAGCACTTATTTATGCCGATGTTTTAAATTCCATTTAAATTATTAATGGCAAACTCAGCAGGTATGAAGCTTTTTATGTGTACAGTATAGTATAGGAAATAAATAATGAAAATAATAAAATAATATAAATTATAATGAAAATTGTATGAATAATAATGAAATAATATCAATATAAATAATAATTATACCAAATAATAACACATAGTAAGAATAAGAATACTTTTGTACACAGGTTAAACAACAGTAAGAATCATTTCCTTTGTCAACAAGTTCCATGTCTTTCATTTTATAGGTAATATTTAAAAGAAATTGTATATATATAATAAAAAAAGGAATTGGTAATAAGTCTCTTGATTCAAGGAATTGGTTCCACCTTCCCTTCCCCTTATAGTAATGTACATTCCCTGCCTCTTACAGTAATACACATTCCCTGTCACTTATAGTAATACACATTCCCTGTCACTTATAGTAATACACATTCCCTGCCTCTTACAGTAATACACATCAGAAAGTAGTTTAACTTAAGATAAAGTCCACTTTTCAGTTTGTTCTGCTTATGGTAAATCTGTAGTAAATACTGTTTCAAGAGGGCTTACTTGGCATGACAGTTTTGAGTGTTAATGCTCTTTGCTTTTATTGTTGTATGTATCTTTGTTTTTATTGTGCATGTGTACTGTACAGTGTGTGTGTGTATTGTACAGTGTGTGTGTACTGTACAGTGTGTGTGTACTCTACAGTGGCTGTGAGTGCTCGGTGACCTATGCGGTCAGAGTGCTGTGTAAATATCGCAACTACTTCTGTAGGGAGCAGAATTCTTGTTTAAATTGCATTACAGCCTCTCCTCACTTAACGACGGAGTTACGTTCCTAAGACCACGTCGGTCAGTGAATTCGTTGCTAAGTGGGGAGCATACTATAATGGTAGTGGGTTTGTGTCAGTCATCCCTGATATTATTTAAATGTCACCTTTGCATCATTTATAATAGCATTTCTGGTATATTTTTAAATGTTATACCTGAGTGTACTGTATATTGTAATAAACAGAATAAAGGAAGTCATCTCTAATATGTATTATTTAGGTATGCATACTGGTCAGAGAGCACATCATAAGTCCAAGGCATCAGTAAACGAGTACATCGCTAAGTGAGGAGAAGCTGTATTTTAATGTAGCTTGTACCAAACGTTAAATAATTTCTCCAGTTGTGAGAGTTATGGTTTAACTTATTTTGTCAATACAGCCTCTCCTCACTTATCGATGTACTCGTTTACCAATGCCTCGGACTTATGACGGGCTCTCTGACCAGTATTTATACCTAAATTATGTCTGTTAGAGCTTATTTCCTCTGTTCTGTGTATTTCAATATACAGTACATTACTGTACAAACATTTAAAAATATACCAAAACTGTTATAAATGGTGCAAAAGTGACATTAAAACAATATCAAAGATGGTTGACAAAAACCCACTACCATTATAGTATGCTCCTCACTTAGTGACAAATTTTTTTAATGACATGGTCTTAGGAATGGAACGCCATCGTTAAGTGGGGAGAGGCTGTATACCAACACTTTACTGGACCCATACAAAGAAGCTAAGTAGAGATGAAGTGGATCATATTAGTATGTGTGTCACATTTTTGTGTTCACTTTGAAATTTATAAACAGTTTTTGGGCTTGAATGGCTTAGAAAATAAACTTCACATGTTACCTATAGGCTGGAGCATCTCTGACACATTTAGTAGTATTACAATTTTGTATAATATTCTATATTTTTTTGCAGTTGTACTCATAGCTGGCTGCATTTGGCTGTGTTATGCCGGTCACCGTGCCTACAAGAGGTATTCTAACTCTGAGGGGCGGGTCATCAGCACTGCACAGACAGTCGTTGCTCCACCTGGCTCGTACCCTGTGGTATCCTCTGTGGCATGTCAGTATCCACCTGGCACACAGATCACCACTTATACCACTTCAGGTGGCCCACCAGCTGGCTATGCTGTTAGTGGCCAAATGGCTCCCTACCCTTCGCAGGGACAATACCCATCCCCAGTTCCAGGACAGCCAAGTCCATACCCAGTGGCAGCAGGACAGAGTCCATATCCATCACACATTCCAGGACAACCAGGTCCTCCATACCAGACACCAGCAGCTGGACATCCAGGACCGTTCCCAACACCGGCGACAGGACATCCTGGACCATACCCACCTCCAGTAGGCCCATATCAGCCACCACCTGCTGAACCATACCCAACTCCCTATCCAGGAATGCAGCCGGCACCCCCCTACCAGAGCCAGTTTGCACCAGAGGCGCCAGGACTGCCTGAAAAAACTGGATTACCCGGGGAAATGGCACCAGTCGACCCCTATGAGAAACCACCACCATATGCTCCATAAATCTTCCATGACATGGCCCTCAAGGAGAATGTGCTTTCGTGACTAAGTGGTGCTTTATCCTCTGTCATTATATGAAATGGTTTTATTTAGGTATTCTCTAGTGCTTTTTATCTCCATAGATATGTATCAAGGGATGGTCAGGTATTTTATTATTTGTTCTTGTAGAAATGTCGAATGTATGAGCCTTTTTTCTTGTGTTTACACAAATGTATGAGTCTGTATTTTGTTGAAACTACATGAATATATTAAGTCATTATTCAGTGGTGACTACATGAACATATGAACCTGTGCACTCTTATGAATATACGAACATATGCATCTGTACTCTGTTGTGACTACATGAGTGTTGAACCTATTCTCTGTTGTGACTGCATGAATGCATGAGGCTGTACCTTGTTAAGACTGCACGAATGTATGAGTATGACTACACGAATGTATCCTCTTGACTTTGTTGTGACAACATGAATGTTTGAGCCTGTACTCTGTAATGACTGCATTAGTATACAAGCCTGTATTCTGTTGTGACTATGCGAATGTATGAGCTTGTACTCTGTTGTGACTACACAAGTCTGAATGGTGCAAGTAAAACAGAAAACCAACATAGGGCAAGGAGAAACCTTTCATGTGTTTTGTAGTAAGAATTTTATCCTTGCCCTTTATGTTTAGGCAGCCCTCAGCCACCTCGTCATGTACTTTCCTGTGACAGGTTAAATTGCAGACCTCTTATATAATGACCTCATTTGTTATGACCTCGTTTATCATGACTTCGTTTATATCTTTTATCACTAGGGAGTTAATCAGCCATAGAATGGGTGGTGTTTGAACCACCACCCATGAGTTCCAACCCCACTCATTTTGTGTTTTCTTTGCAATCATGTTATTACGATTTTGTGAGTTATGTTAGGGTGTTAATGTTAATCTGAGAGAAGATAGCCATTAGTGATATTTTTAATCCCTTATAAATACTGCTTGGGTTTACTATAGTTGCATAGGTTAGCTTTGCCATGTATAGAAGGGAGTGGAGGACATAACAGGAAGTGTATTTTGTTTCAATAATTATGCTCATCACTGTGAATTATTTTCATATATTCAGTATGTATTTTGTGTGCTTGTATATATAATATCCTAAGTAGTAGGTTGGTAGACAGCAACTGCCCAGGGAGGTACTACCATCCTGTCAAGTGAGTGTAAAATGAAAGCCTGTACAGTATACCCCCGGTTTTCGTAATTAATCTGTTCCAGAAGGTTGGCCTAAATCCAAAATGGCCAGAAACCGAAGTAACATTTCCCATAAGAAATAATGTTAATCCAATTAATCCGTGTCAGACATCCAAAAATATTAACAAAAAATACTTGTGTTGCAGCTCTTCAGTGGTTAGTACATTCATTACTTATCTTAAAATATTTGTAAGTCTTAATGTAGGGCAAGAGGTGAGTAGTAGTTGTAGGAAGTCTGTGAAGGTAGCCAGTAGATGTTTATATGCTATATGCTATGTAACATGTTTCTTACATAATTTTGAAGAAAATGTCATAGCTGGATTAATGAAAATGTCTATATTAACCTAAAATAAGACATTTAATGTGCCCAGGAGTGATTATTATTCCGTATTGGTATTATAACTATGGCATTGAAACTAGAGGGACACTCTTAGTGAACGAGTAACAAAGGCATGTTATATGCTATGTACGTAATGTGTTTCTTCTATGATTTTGAAGAAAATATCATAGCTGGATTAGTGAAAATGTTCATATTAACCTAAAATAAGACAATGTGCCCAAGAGAGTCACAAATGTATGAGCGACCCAGGTGAACGCTTCTGGTACCAACAATTTTCGAGCGGATGCATGAAATCTGGAGGGAAATTTTGCCGATAAAAGTGCTTGACTTCCGAATTTGCCGATTTCTGCACCAGCCTAAAACCGGGGGTCCAATGTAATTGTTTTACACAATGGTAGGATTGCTGGTGTCTTTTTTTCTGTCTCATAAACATGCAAGATTTCAGGTATGTCTTGTTACTTCTACTTACACTTAGGTCACACTACACATGCATGTACAAGCATATATATACACACTCCTCTGGGTTTTCTTCTATTTTCTTACTAGTTCTTGATCTTATTTCCTCTTATCTTCATGGGAAAGTGAAACAGAATTCATCCTCTGTAAGCCATGCGTGTTGTAAGAGTCGTCTAAAATGCCTGGTGCAAGGGGCTAGTAACCTCTTCACTTGTATTCATTACTGAAGTTAATAAGAGAAACTTTTTTTTTATGAGCCACCCTGCCTTGGTGGGAAACTGCCAATTTGTTGAAAGAAAAGAAGTATATATAAATATTCATACATACATATGTACATGCATACATTAGAAACCTCGTATCCACTGTTTCAGTATTCATGGTTTCAGCTCCTCACGGTTTACTGTGGCCAAAAAATACCTCTTAATTTTTCATAATGGCCTCGAAGCACAAAAGTTGAAAGGCTGACAGTTCTTCAAAGCCTAGGAGAAGCTGTGAAGTGCTTCCCATTAGTGAAAAAATCATAATTATTCACTTAATGTGAATAATTTATAATAGGTATGTATAGGACTTATATATAGGGTTTGCTACTATCCACAATTTCAGTATCCATGGCAGGTCTTTGGAATGTATATATCTCCATGGGGAAGTGGAAGAGAATTCTTCCTCTGTAAGCCATGCATGTCGTAAGAGGCTACTAAAATGCCTGGAGCAAGGGGCAAGTAACCTCTTCTCCTGTATACATTACTAAATTTAAAAAGAAGAGTTTTGTTTTTCTTTTTAGGTCACCTTGCCTTGGTGGGATGTGGCTGGTTCATTGAAAATGTAATATATATATATATATTATATATACATTATATATATATATATATATATATATATATATATATATATATATATATATAAATCTATATATATAAATTATATATATATATATATATATATATAACTGTATATATATATATATATATATATATCTATATATATATATATATATATATATACATGTATATATATATATATATATATATATATATATATATATATATACAGTGGACCCCCGGTTAACGATATTTTTTCACTCCAGAAGTATGTTCAGGTGCCAGTACTGACCGAATTTGTTCCCATAAGGAATATTGTGAAGTAGATTAGTCCATTTCAGACCCCCAAACATACACGTACAAACGCACTTACATAAATACACTTACATAATTGGTCGCATTCGGAGGTAATCTTTATGCGGGGGTCCACTGTATATATATATATATA
>NC_091339.1:284429-341929 GCF_038502225.1 Cherax quadricarinatus
CACCCCCCATAAGTGGGGTTGTCTTTAAAAGGGAAGTAGCAGTGGTACATCAGTTATATACTCCCACCACCTAAAGTGGTTTATCTAGCAGGTGGTGGTACATACAGTTATATACCCCACCACCTAAAAGTTGGTTGTCATTGCAAATCAGTGGTACAGTCAGTTATATACTCCACACCTAAAGTGGTTTCATCTGGAAGTAGCAGTGGTACATCAGTTATTCCCACCCCTAAAAGTTGGTTTCATCTGGAAGTAACGTGGGTACAAATTTTATTCTCCCCCACCAAAAATATTTCTCATAGTAAGTGGCAGGGGTAAAATACGTTATATCCCCCACCCCCAAAAAAGGGGGTTTGTCATTAGAGTAGCAGTGAGTACAGTCGTTATATACCCCCACCACCAAAAATGGTTTCATCATGGAAAGTAGCAGTGAGTACATACGTTATATACTATCACCACCTAAAACTAGGTTGTTCATTAGCAGAGAAAAGTGGTACATACAGTTATATCTACCCACCCCCTAAAAGTAGGTTGTCGTTAAAAGGCAGTGGTACAGAACATTTAAAACCCCCCAAAATGTTTGTCATCTTGGCAAAAGTAGTGGTCATGTTAAAAACCCCACCAAAAAGTGGTTGTCATCATGAAAAAGCAGTGGGGCAGTATTTTTCCACCACCTAGAAGTGAGTTGTCATCATTACCCAGGGGCGTAAATAAGTTTATCTCCCACCACATAAATGGAGGTTGTTGTCATAGCAGAAACAGCACTAAATACCTTAAAAGCTAAAACCATATCTATTTATCTGGTTTTACCAAAAAAATAATGGCAAAAAAAAGGGAAAATCTGGGGGGCGAAACGTGACAACTAGTTTAAGTGGGGAATTTTTTTTCCAGCATGTTAAGGACACGACAAAAGAGGGACTAGATGAGCCATCATGATTACACCTGGCCGCAGGTACCTCCCCAGAGCACTAATGACCATTCTGTGCTGAGCACGGAGTACCTTGTGGAACTAAATGTAAAGAGAAGAATGGCAGATGGAACATGTGAGAAGCCAGACTTTAAGAGAGTGAACTTCGAATGGATGAGAAAAATTCTGAATGCAGCTCAGTGGGAAAGAGAACTGGAATCATGTTCAGCAGATGAGATGATGGTTTCCCCGGGAGAAAAAGTGCTGGACTTTTCTGGCTGGAAGTGGATGGCCTTCCCGGCTGGGGAAATGGGGTGATGGTTTCCTGGCCAGAAAGTGAGACGAAAGTGAGATAATGGTGTTCCTGGCTGGAAAGTGAGACGATGGTGTTCCTTGTTGGAAAGTGAGATGATGGTGTTCCTGGCTGGAAAGTTAGATGTTGGTGTTCCTGGCTGGTAAGCGAGATGTTGGTGTTCCTAGCTGGAAAGTGAGATAATGGTGTTCCTGGCTGGAAAGTGAGATGATGGTGTTCCTTACTAGAAAGTGAGATGATGGTGTTCCTGGCTGGAAAGGGAGACGTTGGTGTTCCTGTCTGGAAAGTAAGGTTGTGTTCCTGGCTGGAAAGTGATATGTTGGTGCTCCTGCCTGGAAAGTGTGATGTTGGTGTTCCTGGCTGGAAAGTGAGATGTTGGTGTTCCTGGCTGGAAAGTGAGATGATGGTGTTCCTTGTTGGAAAGTGAGATGATGGTGTTCCTGGCTGGAAAGTGAGATGTTCGTGTTCCTGGCTGGAAAGGGAGATGATGGTGTTCCTGGCTAGAAAGTGAGACGATGGTGTTCATTCCTGGAAAGTGAGATGTTGGTGTTCCTTGCTGGAAAGTAAGATGGTGTTCCTGGCTGGAAAGTGAGATGATGGTGTTCCTGACTGAAAAGTGAGATGATGGTGTTGCTGGCTGGAAAGTGAGATGTTGGTGTTCCTGGCTGGTAATTGAGATGTTGGTGTTCCTGGCTGGAAAGTGAGATAATGGTGTTCCTGGCTAGAAAGTGAGACGATGGTGTTCCTTGCTGGAAAGTGAGATGATGAGGTTCCTGGCTGGAAAGTGAGATGATGGTATTCCTGGCTGGAAAGTGAGATGTTGGTGTTTCTGGCTGGAAAGTGAGATGTTGGTGTTCCTGTCTGGAAAGTAAGATGGTGTTCCTGGCTGGAAAGTGAGATGTTGGTGCTCCTGTTTGGAAAGTGAGATGATGGTGTTCTTGACTGAAAAGTGAAATGATGGTGTTCCTTGCTGGAAAGTGAGATGATGGTGTTCCTGGCTGGAAAGTGAGATGTTCGTGTTCCTGGCTGGAAAGTGGGATGATGGTGTTCCTGGCTGGAAAGTGAGATGTTGGTGTTCCTGGGTGGAAAGTGAGATGATGGTGCTCCTTGCTGGAAAGTGACGTGATGGTGTTCCTAGCTGGAAAGTGAGATGCTGGTGTTCCTGGGTGGAAATTGAGATGCTGGTGTTCCTGGCTTGAAAGTGAGATGTTGGTGTTCCTGGCTGGAAAGTGAGATGGTGTTCCTGTCTGAAAAGTGAATTGATGATGTTCCTTGCTGGAAAGTGAGATGATGGTGTTCCTGGCTGGAAAGTGAGATGTTCGTGTTCCTGGCTGGAAAGTGAGTCGATGGTGTTCCTGGCTGGAAAGTGAGATGTTGGTGTTCCTGGCTGTAAAGTGAGATGATGGTTCTCCTTGCTGAAAAGTGACGTGATGGTGTTTCTAGCTGGAAAGTGAGATGCTGGTGTTCCTGGGTGGAAATTGAGATGCTGGTATTCCTGGCTTGAAAGTGAGATGTTGGTGTTCCTGGCTGGAAAGTGAGATGGTGTTCCTGACTGAAAAGTGAATTGATGATGTTCCTTGTTGGAAAGTGAGATGATGGTGTTCCTGGCTGGAAAGTGAGATGTTCGTGTTCCTGGCTGGAAAGTGGGATGATGGTGTTCCTGGCTGGAAAGTGAGATGTTGGTGTTCCTGGCTGTAAAGTGAGATGATGGTGCTCCTTGCTGGAAAGTGACGTGATGGTGTTCCTAGCTGGAAAGTGAGATGCTGGTGTTCCTGGGTGGAAATTGAGATGCTGGTATTCCTGGCTTGAAAGTGAGATGTTGGTGTTCCTGGCTGGAAAGTGAGATGGTGTTCCTGACTGAAAAGTGAATTGATGATGTTCCTTGCTGGAAAGTGAGATGATGGTGTTCCTGGCTGGAAAGTGAGATGTTCGTGTTCCTGGCTGGAAAGTGAGTCGATGGTGTTCCTGGCTGGAAAGTGAGATTTTTGTGTTCCTGGCTGTAAAGTGAGATGATGGTTCTCCTTGCTGAAAAGTGACGTGATGGTGTTTCTAGCTGGAAAGTGAGATGCTGGTGTTCCTGGGTGGAAAGTAAGAGGTTGGTGTTCCTGGCTGGAAAGTGAGAGGTTGGTGTTCCTGGCTGGAAAGTGAGATGTTGGTGTTCCTTGCTGGAAAGTGAGATGATGGTGTTCCTGGCTGGAAAGTGAGATATTGGTGTTTCTGGGTGGAAAGTGAGATGTTTGTGTTCCAGGTTGGAAAGTGAGATGGCGGCGTTCCTGGCTGGAAAGTGGGATGATGGTGTTCCTGGCCAGAAAGTGAGAGGTTGGTGTTCCTGGCTGGAAAGTGAGATGATGGTGTTCCTTGCTGGAAAGTGAGATGTTGGTGTTCCTGGCTTGAAAGTGAGACGATGGTGTTCCTTGCTGGAAAGTGAGATGATGGTGTTCCTGGCTGGAAAGTGAGATAATGGTATTCCTTGCTGGAAAGTGAGACGATGGTGTTCCTTGCTGGAAAGTGAGATGATGGTGTTCCTGGCTGGAAAGTGAGATGATGGTGTTCCTGGCTGGAAAGTGAGATGCTGGTGTTCCAGGGTGGAAAGTGAGATAATGGTGTTCCTTGCTGGAAAGTGAGACGATGGTGTTCCTTGCTGGAAAGTGAGATAATGGTGTTCCTGGCTGGAAAGTGAGATGATGGTGTTCCTGTCTGGAAAGTAAGGTGGTGTTCCTGGCTGGAAAGTGATATGCTGGTGCTCCTGCCTGGAAAGTGTGATGTTGGTGTTCCTGGCTGGAAAGTGAGATGTTGGTGTTCCTGGCTGGAAAGTGAGATGATGGTGTTCCTTCCTGGAAAGTGAGATGTTGGTGTTCCTTGCTGGAAAGTGAGATAATGGTGTTCCTGGCTGGAAAGTGCGATGATGGTGTTCCTGACTGAAAAGTGAGATTATGGTGTTCCTGGCTGGAAAGTGAGATGTTGGTGTTCCTGGTTGGTAAGTGAGATGTTGGTGTTCCTGGCTGGAAAGTGAGATAATGGTGCTCCTGGCTTGAAAGTGAGACGATGGTGTTCCTTGCTGGAAAGTGAGATGATGGTGTTCCTGGCTGGAAAGTGAGATGCTGGTGTTCCTGGCTGGTAAGTGAGATGCTGGTGTTCCTGGCTGGAAAGTGAGATAATGGTGTTCCTGGCTGGAAAGTGAGACGATGGTGTTCCTTGTTGGAAAGTGAGATGATGGTGTTCCTGGCAGGAAAGTGAGATGCTGGTGTTCTTGGCCGGAAAGTGAGATGTTGGTGTTCCTGTCTGGAAAGTGAGATGATGGTGTTCCTGCCTGGAAAGTGAGATGATGGTGTTCCTGGCTGGAAAGTGAGATGTTGGTGTTCCTGGCTGGAAAGTGAGATGTTGGTGTTCCTGGCTGGAAAGTGAGATGTTGGTGTTCCTGGCTGGAAAGTGAGATGTTGGTGTTCCTGGCTGGAAAGTGAGATGTTGGTGTTCCTGGCTGGAAAGTGAGATGATGGTGTTCCTGGCTGGAAAGTGAGATGATGGTGTTCCTGGCTGGAAAGTGAGACGATGGTGTTCCTTGCTGGAAAGTGAGATGATGAGGTTCCTGACTGAAAAGTGAGATGATGGTGTTCCTGGCTGGAAAGTGAGATGTTCGTGTTCCTGGCTGGAAAGGGAGATGATGGTGTTCTATGCTGGAAAGTGATATGATGGTGTTCCTGCCTGGAAAGTGAGATGATGGTGTTCATGGCTGGAAAGTGAGATGATGGTGTTCCTTGCTGGTAAGTGAGATGTTGGTGTTCCTGGCTGGAAAGTGAGATAATGGTGTTCCTGGCTGGAAAGTGAGATGATGGTGTTCCTTGTTGGAAAGTGAGATGATGGTGTTCCTGGCTGGAAAGTGAGATGATGGTGTTCCTGGCTGGAAAGGGAGATGATGGTGTTCCTGGCAGGAAAGTGAGACGATGGTGTTCCTTCCTGGAAAGTGAGATGTTGGTGTTCCTTGCTGGAAAGTGAGATGGTGTTCCTGGCTGGAAAGTGAGATGATGGTGTTCCTGACTGAAAAGTGAAATGATGGTGTTCCTGGCTGGAAAGTGAGATGATGGTGTTCCTGGCTGGAAAGTGAGATGTTCGTGTTCCTGGCTGGAAAGTGAGATGATGGTGTTCCTGGCTGGAAAATGAGATGTTGGTGTTCCTGGCTGGAAAGTGAGATGTTGGTGTTCCTGGCTGGAAAGTGAGATGATGGTGCTTCTTGCTGGAAAGTGACGTGATGGTGTTCTTAGCTGGAAATTGAGATGCTGGTGTTCCTGGGTGGAAATTGAGATGTTGGTGTTCCTGGCTGGAAAGTGAGATGTTGGTGTTCCTGGCTGGAAAGTGAGATGGTGTTCCTGACTGAAAAGTGAAATGATGGTGTTCCTTGCTGGAAAGTGAGATGATGGTGTTCCTGGCTGGAAAGTGAGATGTTGGTGTTCCTGGCTGGAAAGTGAGATGATGGTGCTCCTTGCTGGAAAGTGACGTGATGGTGTTTCTAGCTGGAAAGTGAGATGCTGGTGTTCCTGGGTGGAAAGTGAGATGCTGGTGTTCCTGGCTGGAAAGTGAGAGGTTGGTGTTCCTTGCTGGAAAGTGAGATGATGGTGTTCCTGGGTGGAAAGTGAGATGTTTGTGTTCCTGGGTGGAAAGTGAGATGTTGGTGTTCCTGGGTGGAAAGTGAGATGTTGGTGTTCCTGGGTGGAAAGTGAGATGTTGGTGTTCCTGGGTGAAGTGAGATGTTGGTGTTCCTGGGTGGAAAGTGAGATGTTGGTGTTCCAGGGTGGAAAGTGAGATGTTGGCGTTCCTGGGTGGAAAGTGAGATGTTGGTGTTCGTGGCTGGAAAGTGAGATGATGGTGTTCCTGGCTGGAAAGTGAGATGATGTTGTTCCTGGCTGGAAAGTGAGATGATGGTGTTCCTGGCTGGAAAGTGAGATATTGGTGTTCCTGTCTGGAAAGTGAGATGATGGTGTTCCTGGCTGGAAAGTGAGATGATGGTGTTCCTGGCTGGAAAGTGAGATGATGGTATTCCTGGCTGGAAAGTGATATGATGGTGTTCCTGTCTAGAAAGTGTCAGGAGGCAACGAAGAGCCGCATATCCCGAAGAGAACCTTTATTTCAACCAAGATTCTGAAAGGAGCAAAATAAAACATTCTAGTGTACATTAACTACAGAAAGCCAAAGATGGATGAAAACAAAGACGAAATGGAACATAGATGGTTGGGAACAAAGACGTAAAGTATTTAGCCAGAAACAAATGCTGAAGATCAAGGAGAGAGAAACTGAACAACATTCTGAGGCTTTGGAACAAATACCATATCTGAAATTTTTTTTAAAGGCCCATGAGAAGAAAGACAACAGGAGAAGGAAGGTTGAAAAAAAAACAGATATGGACGTCTCCAAAGTTTTGAAAAAAGTAAAAAAGTCATAAAAGTAGCAACTGGGCCTCATTTAGACTATGCTGCTCAGTTCTGGTCACCGTATTACATAATGGATATAGATGCTCTGGAAAACGTACAGAGGAGGATGTCAAAGTTGATTCCATGTATCAGAAATCTTCCCTATGAGGATAGACTAAGGGCCCTGAATCTGCACTCTCTAGAAAGGCGTAGAATTAGGGGGGATATGATCGAGGTGTATAAATGGTAAACAGGAATAAATAAAGGGGATGTAAATAGCGTGCTGAAAATTTCCAGCCTAGACAGGACTCGCAGCAATGGTTTCAAGTTGGAAAAATTCAGATTCAGGAAGGATATAGGAAAGTACTGGTTTGGTAATAGAGTTGTGGATGAGTGGAACAAACTCCCGAGTACAGTTATTGAGGCTAAAACGTTGTGTAGTTTTAAAAATAGGTTAGATAAATACATGAGTGGGTGTGGGTGGGTGTGAGTTGGACCTGACTAGATTGTGCTGCTGGGTCTGGTACAGTGCTCCATCCTTGAGTGGAGGTGACCAGACTGGGTGGGTCATTGGGCTAATCCGGGGGGTGGTTCATTGGTCTAATCCGGGAGGGACATGGACCTGCTCCGTATGGGGCAGTAGGCCTGTTGCAGTGTTCCTTCTTTCTTATGTTCTCATTATAGAAACCCTAGACCTAGGGATGGGGGGTTGTAAGAAATTCTATGAAAAAAAAATTATTTTAAAAATATTAAAGCCTGTTTTTTTATTATTATTTTTATTATCACACTGGCCGATTTCCACCAAGGCAGGGTGGTCCGAAAAAGAAAAACTTTCACCATCATTCACTCCATCACTGTCTTGCCAGAAGAGTGCTTTACACTACAGTTTTTAAACTGCAACATTAACACCCCTCCTTCAGAGTGCAGGCACTGTACTTCCCATCTCCAGGACTCAAGTCCGGCCTGCCGGTTTCCCTGAATCCCTTCATAAATGTTACTTTGCTCACACTCCAACAGCACGTCAAGTATTAAAAACCATTTGTCTCCATTCACTCCTATCAAACACGCTCACGCATGCCTGCCGGAAGTCCAAGCCCCTCGCACACAAAACTTCCTTTACCCCCTCCCTCCAACCTTTCCTAGGCCGACCCCTACCCCGCCTTCCTTCCACTACAGACTGATACACTCTTGAAGTTATTCTGTTTCGCTTCGTTCTCTCTACATGTCCGAACCACCTCAACAACCCTTCCTCAGCCCTCTGGACAACAGTTTTGGTAATCCCGCACCTCCTCCTAACTTCCAAACTACGAATTCTCTGCATTATATTCACACCACACATTGCCCTCAGACATGACATCTCCACTGCCTCCAGCCTTCTCCTCGCTGCAACATTCATCACCCATGCTTCACACCCATATAAGAGCGTTGGTAAAACTATACTCTCATACATTCCCCTCTTTGCCTACAAGGACAAAGTTCTTTGTCTCCACAGACTCCTAAGTGCACCACTCACCCTTTTCCCCTCATCAATTCTATGATTCACCTCATCTTTCATAGACCCATCCGCTGACACGTCCACTCCCAAATATCTGAATACATTCACCTCCTCCATACTCTCTCCCTCCAATCTGATATCCAATCTTTCATCACCTAATCTTTTTGTTATCCTCATAACCTTACTCTTTCCTGTATTCACTTTTAATTTTCTTCTTTTGCACACCCTACCAAATTCATCCACCAATCTCTGCAACTTCTCTTCAGAATCTCCCAAGAGCACAGTGTCATCAGCAAAGAGCAACTGTGACAACTCCCACTTTATGTGTGATTCTTTATCTTTTAACTCCACGCCTCTTGCCAAGACCCTCGCATTTACTTCTCTTACAACCCCATCTATAAATATATTAAACAACCACGGTGACATCACACATCCTTGTCTAAGGCCTACTTTTACTGGGAAATAATTTCCCTCTTTCCTATATACTCTAACTTGAGCCTCACTATCCTCGTAAAAACTCTTCACTGCTTTCAGTAACCTACCTCCTACACCATACACCTGCAACACCTGCCACATTGCCCCCCTATCCACCCTGATATATCTGATCTGATATATCTGTGGCCCTTCTATAAACATGTACATCCTGAAGTCTACTCAACAGTCTTTTATCTACCAATACATAATCCAACAAACTACTGTCATTTCGCCCTACATCATATCTTGTATACTTATTTATCCTCTTTTTCTTAAAATATGTATTACCTGTAACTAAACCCCTTTCTATACAAAGTTCAATCAAAGGGCTCCCATTATCATTTACACCTGGCACCCCAAACTTACTTACCACACCCTCTCTAAAAGTTTCTCCTACTTTAGCATTCAGGTCCCCTACCACAATTACTCTCTCACTTGGTTCAAAGGTTCCTATACATTCACTTAACATCTCCCAAAATCTCTCTCTCTCTTCTACATTGCTCTGTTCTCCAGGTGCATACACGCTTATTATGACCCACTTTTCGCATCCAACCTTTACTTTAATCCACATAATTCTTGAATTTACACATTCAAATTCTCTTTTGTTAATTAAGGAGCATTTTGGTGGTTGTTTTATTTTTACGATTTTTCTAAACCGACTTGCTGGAATTTATGAATGTCAATGAAAACAATTTTCTACCAGAATATTAATTTTTTTTTTTTTGGGTTTGTGAATAGTTATTCTATTATATATTTTTATCGTTAGTGAATGAAGTAAAAATAGGTGGTAGGACATTTTTTAATAGTCATTTGAAGAATCAAAATCCATTTCCTAATCCATGATAATATCTGATTTTCTCTTGTTGTCTGTATGCTCACCTTCATATCTGGTGAAGAATAAATAATTTGTTCTGAGAGTATTCAAGTAATCATTGTGCTTGAACACTATGGTGATACGTTCATTAAAGTCACTCTGGAGGGAACCAGAGGCACCAGCAGTTCTAACACCCGTCAGCGCTGTGGAACCATTGTTTGTGCAAGACTCAGATGTTTACAGATCAATACTCAAATATCCCGATATAGGAGAGAGAAGCTCACGTCGATGTTTCAGTCCGACTTGAATCATTTACAGAGTCACACTAACAGAAAGAAGAGAAGGAGCAGTATATATAGGGAAGCTGGCAGGGGAGGGATAAGAGAGGTGGGAGGAGTAGTAATAAGGCTGGTAGTAGTAGTGGTAAGGTTGGTAGTAGTAATGCTGGTATTGGTAGTAGTAGTAAGGCTGGTAGTTATAATGCTGGTATTGGTGGTAGTGGTAGTGGTAATGCTGGTAGTGGTAGTAGTAGTAGTGGTGAGGTTGGTAGTGGTAGTAGTAATGTTAGTATTGATAGTAATAGTAGTGGTAAGGCTGGTAGTGGTAATGCTGGTATTGGTAGTAGTAATAGTAGTGGTAAGGCTGGTAGTGGTAGTGATAAGGCTGGTAGTGGTAGTAGTAGTAATAAGGCTGGTAGTGGTAGTAGTAGTGATAAGGTTGGTAGTGGTAGTAGTAGTGGTAGAGGTAAGGCTGTTGTGGTAGTAGTAGTGGTAAGTCCGGTAGTGGTAAGTCTAGTAGTGGTAGCAGTAGTGGTAGTGGTAAGGTCGGTAGTGGTAGTAGTAGTGGTAGTGCTAAGGCTGGTAGTAGTAGTGGTAGTGGTAAGGCTGGTAGTGGTAGTAGTAGTAGTAGTGGTAAGGCTGGTAGAGGTAGAAGTAGTGGTAGTGGTAAGGTTGGTAGTGCTAGTGGTTAGGCTGGTGGTGGAAGTAGCAGAAGTGGGAGTGTGAAGTAGGGAGAGTGGTTGGTGGGACAAGATATAGAAAGGGGAAGAGATAAAGGAGGCAAAAGAGAAAGTATGAGCGAAAGATAGCCGTGAAGGAAGCAGTAGTGGAGTTAGGCAAAGGCCATGAAAGAGGAGTACTTATAGTGACACAGGTGGAAGTGATGGGCCACAAGAGCGGTTAGGAAGTTGAAAGACTTACCTTAAGAAATCGTAATGACACGATTGCAAAACAAACCATGTCACCGGCGGGGATTGAACTCGTGGCCTGCAGTTTTACGACTCACTCGCCGCCACGAGTTTACTCCCCACCAGTGGGATGGTTTGGTATGACATAGACGAAGACGTTAATAAATCAGGGAACGGGTGGGGTTTAAACTCAAGCCAAGTGAATCCTAAAACTCCAAGCCAGTGTGTTAACCACTGGGCCAGCTGTGACGAAGAGGCCGGTCTTGTCTAACTAATTTATTAACTTTCTTCAGTAAAGCTTTTGAGGCTGTTGACCACAATAAAGAATTTGATATTATTTACTTAGATTTTAGTAAGGCTTTTGATAGAGTTCCGCACCATAGACTGTTAAAGAAAGTGGCAGCTCATGGCATTGGGGGAAAAGTGCTCTCGTGGATCGAGTCATGGCTCACTGACAGGAAGCAGAGAGTGTCCATAAATGGGGTTAAATCCGAGTGGGGATCTGTAACAAGTGGCGTTCCACAGGGATCAGTCTTGGGCCCGTTGTTATTTATAATATATATCAATGATCTTGATGAGGGAATTACTAGTGATATGAGCAAATTCGCCGATGACACAAAGATAGGTAGGATAATTGATTCAAACGTAGATGTTAGGGAACTTCAGGAGGATTTAAACAAACTCTATTCTTGGTCAGAAAAGTGGCAGATGCAGTTCAATGTAGATAAATGCAAGGTTCTGAAGCTTGGGAGTGCCCATAACCCTAGTACTTATAAATTAAATGATGTAGAACTTAGCCATACAGATTGCGAAAAGGACTTGGGGGTTATGGTGAGCAGCAACATTAAACCAAGACAGCAATGCCTAAGCGTACGTAATAAGGCAAATAGATTACTGGGATTTATATCAAGAAGTGTAAGCAACAGAAGTCCAGAGGTCATACTGCAGCTTTATACATCATTAGTAAGGCCTCACCTTGATTATGCAGCTCAGTTCTGGTCTCCGTATTACAAAATGGACATAAATTCGTTAGAAAACATTCAGCGTAGGATGACTAAATTAATACATAGCATCAGAAATCTTCCTTATGAAGAAAGATTGAAGACTCTTAAGTTACATTCACTTGTTAGACGAAGAATGAGGGGAGACCTGATCGAAGTGTATAAGTGGAAGATAGGTATTAATAAAGGGGATATTAATAAGGTCTTGAGGATGTCTCTCCAAGAGAGAACGCGCAGTAATGGATTTAAATTAGATAAGTTTAGATTTAGAAAGGACATCAGAAAGTATTGGTTTGGAAATAGGGTAGTTGATGAGTGGAACAGTCTACCTAGTTGGGTTATTGAGGCTGGGACTTTGGGTAGTTTCAAATCTAGGTTGGATAAGTACATGAGTGGGATGGGTTGGATTTGAGTGGGACTTTCACATCAGAGCTTATTTCTTGGGTGGCATTGAAAATTGGGTAGGGCAAATGTTTTGTTAGTGGGATGAATTGTAAAGGACCTGCCTAGTATGGGCCAGCAGGCCTCCTGCAGTGTTCCTCCTTTCTTATGTTCTTATGTTCTTATGTTCTTATGAGACAGACTGTATACACAGTTGTAAAACTAGATACGATAGTGGTCACAATGCTACGAAGGAATAAAATCTAGCAAGCTGCAAGTTGAGAGGAATTTGGACTGCAGCTACATATAGATATGTAGTACAAATAGGCGATTACACACACACACACACATACACACACACACACACACACACACACACACACACACACACACAAACACACACACACACACACACACCACACGCAAACCACACTCACACACACCACACACACACCACACACACCCCACACACACACACACACACACACACACACACACACACACACACACACACACACACACACACACACACACACACACACACACACACACACACACACACACACACACACACACTCCAGGAAAACCAGTACAAGAAATGATGGAATATGTGGCAGCAAAATGCAAGGAGACAGAGGAGAGGTTTGTTCCAAAGGGAAACAGAAATAATGGGAAGAACAGAACGAGTCCTTGGTTCACCCAAAGGTGTAGGGAGGCAAAAACTAGGTGTACTAGAGAATGGAAAAGGTACAGAAGACAGAGAACTCAGGAAAATAAAGAGATTAGCCGAAGAGCCAGAAACGAATATGCTCAGATAAGAAGGGAGGCTCAGCGGCAATACGAAAATCAAGAAAGTCAAGACTGACCCGAAGCTGTTGTACAGCCACATCAGGAGGAAAACAACAGTCAAGGACCAGATAATCAGACTGAGGAAGGGTGATGGGGAATTCACAAGAAACGACCGAGAGGTATGTCAGGAGCTCAACACAAGATTTAAAGGAGTATTTACAGTGGAAACCAGTAAGACTCCAGGAAATCAGAGCTGGGGGGTGCACCAGCAAGTGCTGGATGAGGTACATATAACCAAGGAGGAGGTGAAGAAGCTGCTATGCGAACTTGACACCTCAAAGGCGGTGGGACCAGACAACATCTCTCCATGGGTCCTTAAAGAGGGAGCAGAGATACTGTGTGTACCGTTAACAAACATCTTCAACACATCATTTGAAACTGGGCAACTCCCCGAGGTATGGAAGACGGCAAATGTAGTCCCAATTTATAAAAAGGGAGACAGACATGAGGCACTAAACTACAGACCTGTATCAATAACGTGTATAGTATGCAAGGTCATGGAGAAGATCATCAGGAGGAGAGTGGTGGAGCACCTGGAAAGAAACAAGTGTGTAATTGACAACCAGCATGGTTTCAGGGAGGGAAAATCCTGTGGCACAAACCTACTAGAGTTTTATGACAAGGTGACAGAAGTAAGACAATAGAGAGAGGGGTGGATCGACTGCATTTTTTTTTGGACTGCAAGAAGGCCTTCGACACAGTTCCTCACAAGAGGTTACTGCAAAAGCTAGAGGATCAGGCACACATAACAGGAAAGGCACTGAAATGGATCAGAGAATACCTGACAGGGAGGCAACAACGAGTCATGGTACGTGACGAGGTGTCAGAGTGGGCGCCTGTGACAAGCGGGGTTCCACAGGGGTCAGTCCTAGGACCTGTGCTGTTCTTGGTATATGTGAATGATATAACGGAAGGGATAGACTCAGAAGTGTCCTTGTTTGCGGACGATGTGAAGTTAAAGAGAAGAATCAAATCAGATAAGGATCAGGCAGGACTACAAAGAGACCTGGACAGGCTACAAGCCTGGTCCAGCAACTGGCTCCTTGAGTTTAATCCTGCCAAATGCAAAGTCTTCATATGAAGATTGGGGAAGGGCGAAGAAGACCGCAGACACAATATAGTTTAGATGGCCAAAGTCTGCGAACCTCACTCAAGGAAAAAGATCTGGGGGTGAGTATAACACCGAGCGTATCTCCCGAGGCGCACATCAGTCAGATAACTGCTGCAGCAAACGGGCGCCTGGCAAACTTACGGATAGCATTCCGATACCTCAGTAAGGATTCGTTCAAGACTCTGTATACCATTTACGTCAGGCCCATACTGAAGTATGCAGCACCAGTTTGGAATCCACACCTAGTCAAGCACGTCAAGAAATTAGAGAAAGTGCAAAGGTTTGCAACAAGACTAGTCCCAGAGCTACGAGGATTGTCTTACGAAGAAATGTTGAGGGAAATCGGCCTGACGACACTGGAGGCCAGGAGGGTCAGGGGAAACATGATAACGACATATAAAATACTGCGCGGAATAGACGAGGTGGACAAAGACGGGATGTTCCAGAGATGGGACACAGACACAAGAGGTCACAATTGGCAGTTGAAGACTCAGATGAATCAAAGGGATGTTACGAAGTATTTCTTCAGTCATAGAGTAGTCAGGCCGTGGAATAGCCTAGAAAGTGAAGTAGTGGAGGCGGGAACCATACATATTTTAAGGCGAGGTATGATAAAGCTCATAGAGCACGGAGAGAGAGGACCTAGTAGCAATCAGTGAAGAGGCGGGGCCAGGAGCTATAACTCGACCCCTGCAACCACAAATAGGTGAGTACAAATAGGTGAGTACACACACACACACACACACACACACACACACACAACACGTACGTCTCCAACACGTACGTGTTGGAGACAGTGTAGTGGGTCACAAGCGCCAGGCTCCGAGGATCTTAGTGCTTTTAGGGCGTGTTTTAGCAGCTAGAAGCAACCAGTGTTAGTGACAACGTCAGTGAACAACCCTACAAGTGATAACCAATGTACTAGCAAAAATAAATAAAGCAAAGGCGAGAGAAAGCCTGAAATTATACAACAAAATTTCAAAGTGCCAGTTCGTTGAGGCCTAGTTGGCACCTGTTGCCACATTGTTACACATATACAAAGTACAAAGCGAGTGACTATAGAGAAAAGACCAAATAGAATTAAGAGAGGGTGGCTAACGACAAAATGTGATGTAGCACACAGCGTGAACAAGCTAGCCAGAAAGGGGATATATATATATATACATACATATACATAAATATAGGTAGTAGGTTGGTAGACAGCAACCACCCAGGGAAGTACTACCGTCCTGCCAGATGACTGTGAAACAGAAACCTGTAACTGTTTTGCATGATGGTACGATTGCTGGTTTCTTTTTCTGTCTCATAAACACGCTAGATAACAGGGATATCTTGCTACTCCTACTTACACTTTGGTCACACTTCACAGACACGCACATGCATATATTTATACATACATCTAGGTTTTTCTCCTTTTCCTAAATAGCTCTTGTTCTTCTTTATTTCTTCTATTGTCCATGAGGAAGTGGAAAAGAATCTTTCCTCCGTAAGCCATGCGTGTCGTATGAGGCGACTAAAATGCCGGGAGCAATGGGGTAGTAACCCCTTCTCCTGTAGACACTTACTAAAAAAGAGAAGAAGAAAAACTTTATAAAACTGGGATGCTTAAATGTGCGTGGATGTAGTGCGGATGACAAGAAACAGATGATTGCTGATGTTATGAATGAAAAGAAGTTGGATGTCCTGGCCCTAAGCGAAACAAAGCTGAAGGGGGTAGGAGAGTTTCAGTGGGGGGAAATAAATGGGATTAAATCTGGAGTATCTGAGAGAGTTAGAGCAAAGGATGGGGTAGCAGTAATGTTAAATGATCAGTTATGGAAGGAGAAAAGAGAATATGAATGTGTAAATTCAAGAATTATGTGGATTAAAGTAAAGGTTGGATGCGAGAAGTGGGTCATAATAAGCGTGTATGCACCTGGAGAAGAGAGGAATGCAGAGGAGAGAGAGAGATTTTGGGAGATGTTAAGTGAATGTATAGGAGCCTTTGAACCAAGTGAGAGAGTAATTGTGGTAGGGGACCTGAATGCTAAAGTAGGGGAAACTTTTAGAGAGGGTGTGGTAGGTAAGTTTGGGGTGCCAGGTGTAAATGATAATGGGAGCCCTTTGATTGAACTTTGTATAGAAAGGGGTTTAGTTATAGGTAATACATATTTTAAGAAAAAGAGGATAAATAAGTATACAAGATATGATGTAGGGCGAAATGACAGTAGTTTGTTGGATTATGTATTGGTAGATAAAAGACTGTTGAGTAGACTTCAGGATGTACATGTTTATAGAGGGGCCACAGATATATCAGATCACTTTCTAGTTGTAGCTACACTGAGAGTAAAAGGTACATGGGATACAAGGAGAATAGAAGCATCAGGGAAGAGAGAGGTGAAGGTTTATAAACTAAAAGAGGAGGCAGTTAGGGTGAGATATAAACAGCTATTGGAGGATAGATGGGCTAATGAGAGCATAGGCAATGGGGTCGAAGAGGTATGGGGTAGGTTTAAAAATGTAGTGTTAGAGTGTTCAGCAGAAGTTTGTGGTTACAGGAAAGTGGGTGCGGGAGGGAAGAGGAGTGATTGGTGGAATGATGACGTAAAGAGAGTAGTAAGGGAGAAAAAGTTAGCATATGAGAAGTTTTTACAAAGTAGAAGTGATGCAAGGAGGGAAGAGTATATGGAGAAAAAGAGAGAGGTTAAGAGAGTGGTGAAGCAATGTAAAAAGAGAGCAAATGAGAGAGTGGGTGAGATGTTATCAACAAATTTTGTTGAAAATAAAAAAAAGTTTTGGAGTGAGATTAACAAGTTAAGAAAGCCTAGAAAACAAATGGATTTGTCAGTTAAAAATAGGAGAGGAGAGTTATTAAATGGAGAGTTAGAGGTATTGGGAAGATGGAGGGAATATTTTGAGGAATTGTTAAATGTTGATGAAGATAGGGAAGCTGTGATTTCGTGTATAGGGCAAGGAGGAATAACATCTTGTAGGAGTGAGGAAGAGCCAGTTGTGAGTGTGGGGGAAGTTCGTGAGGCAGTAGGTAAAATGAAAGGGGGTAAGGCAGCCGGGATTGATGGGATAAAGATAGAAATGTTAAAAGCAGGTGGGGATATAGTTTTGGAGTGGTTGGTCCAATTATTTAATAAATGTATGGAAGAAGGTAAGGTACCTAGGGATTGGCAGAGAGCATGCATAGTTCCTTTGTATAAAGGCAAAGGGGATAAAAGAGAGTGCAAAAAATATAGGGGGATAAGTCTGCTGAGTATACCTGGTAAAGTGTATGGTAGAGTTATTATTGAAAGAATTAAGAGTAAGACGGAGAATAGGATAGCAGATGAACAAGGAGGCTTTAGGAAAGGTAGGGGGTGTGTGGATCAGGTGTTTACAGTGAAACATATAAGTGAACAGTATTTAGATAAGGCTAAAGAGGTCTTTGTGGCATTTATGGATTTGGAAAAGGCGTATGACAGGGTGGATAGGGGGGCAATGTGGCAGATGTTGCAAGTGTATGGTGTAGGAGGTAGGTTACTGAAAGCAGTGAAGAGTTTTTACGAGGATAGTGAGGCTCAAGTTAGAGTATGTAGGAAAGAGGGAAATTATTTCCCAGTAAAAGTAGGCCTTAGACAATGATGTGTGATGTCACCGTGGTTGTTTAATATATTTATAGATGGGGTTGTAAGAGAAGTAAATGCGAGGGTCTTGACAAGAGGCGTGGAGTTAAAAGATAAAGAATCACACACAAAGTGGGAGTTGTCACAGCTGCTCTTTGCTGATGACACTGTGCTCTTGGGAGATTCTGAAGAGAAGTTGCAGAGATTGGTGGATGAATTTGGTAGGGTGTGCAAAAGAAGAAAATTAAAGGTGAATACAGGAAAGAGTAAGGTTATGAGGATAACAAAAAGATTAGGTGATGAAAGATTGAATATCAGATTGGAGGGAGAGAGTATGGAGGAGGTGAATGTATTCAGATGTTTGGGAGTGGACGTGTCAGCGGATGGGTCTATGAAAAATCAGGTGAATCATAGAATTGATGAGGGAAAAAGAGTGAGTGGTGCACTTAGGAGTCTGTGAAGACAAAGAACTTTGTCCTTGGAGGCAAAGAGGGGAATGTATGAGAGTATAGTTTTAACAACGCTCTTATATGGGTGTGAAGCATGGGTGATGAATGTTGCAGCGAGGAGAAGGCTGGAGGCAGTGGAGATGTCATGTCTGAGGGCAATGTGTGGTGTGAATATAATGCAGAGAATTCGTAGTTTGGAAGTTAGGAGGAGGTGCGGGATTACCAAAACTGTTGTCCAGAGGGCTGAGGAAGGGTTGTTGAGGTGGTTCGGACATGTAGAGAGAATGGAGCGAAACAGAATGACTTCAAGAGTGTATCAGTCTGTAGTGGAAGGAAGGCGGGGTAGGGGTCGGCCTAGGAAAGGTTGGAGGGAGGGGGTAAAGGAGGTTTTGTGTGCGAGGGGCTTGGACTTCCAGCAGGCGTGCGTGAGCGTGTTTGATAGGAGTGAATGGAGACAAATGGTTTTTAATACTTGACGTGCTGTTGGAGTGTGAGCAAAGTAACATTTATGAAGGGGTTCAGGGAAACTGGCATGCCGGACTTGAGTCCTGGAGATGGGAAGTACAGTGCCTGCACTCTGAAGGAGGGGTGTTAATGTTGCAGTTTAAAAACTGTAGTGTAAAGCACCCTTCTGGCAAGACAGTGATGGAGTGAATGATGGTGAAAGTTTTTCTTTTTCGGGCCACCCTGCCTTGGTGGGAATCGGCCAGTGTGATAATAATAAAAAAAAATAATATATATATATATATATATATATATATATATATATATATATATATATATATATATATATATATATATATATATATATATATATATATATATATATATATATATATATATACATACATACATATACATAAATATATATTAGCAGAGGTGGTGGCAGCAGTAGGCCTGAGGGAGTAGCGCCGCCATAACAGGTTGGGTGTCAACACAAATAAGTAGTGTACTTACCAAAAGTGAAGTGTAAATTATAAAAGTAGCAGTATACAAGTGATAAGTGTGGTAAATGAGGACTCAAAAGGACAACGAGAAAAGAATAGCTGAAGAAGTCAGCGGCGGCAGGGCGAGGTGTACGAGTCATCGTACAGCGAGCATCGTACAGCGAGCATCGTACATCAGGCATCTGGATGGACGTCCCCTCTGAGGAGTAACGTACAAATCACCTGTTTGTGGGTGGCGGGAAGTTTGAGTGGTAGAGCCGGCCCTGCGGTCACTGGTGGCTCGCTATCTAAACCCTGCTCCAGAGGGATTATCATACACACAACACCTAGCAGTAGTAGGAAGATAAAATTTGTAGGAGCAAGGAATAGGCAGGAGGATTAAGTCGTGGCTAATGGGACTACAGCCCTGACAACAGTTTCGAGAGATAATGTTTTAGGACACAAAGACAGTACAATCTGAGAAGCAAGTATTGGGTACACATGTAGTAAAAGGTAGTACATAACTGGATGAAAGAATGACTTGTTAACACACGCTAGTATTATAATTATTAGAACTACTCTCAGTGTTAATGATATCTCATTAGTATTACAGATACACAGAAGTGAATTGTATTTCTGGGACATATAAACAACTGACGTGCTCACACACACACACGCGCGCACACACATACACACTCGGGGCCAGGAGCTGGGTCTCGACCCCTGAAACCACAACTAGGTGAGTACACACAGCTGATCCTTGGAATTTTGACCGCCTCCCCCACAGACCTTCACTCCCTCCTACCTTTTCCCTCCCTCGCGTTTCTCTCTCTCATAGCCTTTTTCCCTCCCGTTCCCCCTACTCACTCACTCTCTCTCTCTCTCTTTTTTTTTTTTTTTTTTTTTTTTTTTACACAGGGTTTGACAAGGTTAAGGATCCCTAGCTTTATTGACAGCTATTTACAGGTTAAGGATTCCTAACTTTATTGGCAAGCTAAGAGCTGTTACCTACATCAGCTCATTTGAAAGCATTTTTATTGTTATGAGACATACAAGTAGGGAACAGGATGAAGTTGGAGTCATCTGTGGGCCAGCATTTTCATTTGATCAACTGACTTTATCTCGTTGACACCATTATGCTGAACGAATGTGTTCCATACTCGAGTCATCCTGGGTATGTATGATCTCAGATGGAGTGATGTTCTGGAGAAGGGTACAACCAGAGTGAAGTTGCTGCTTTCTGCCCGTCTTGTGGCATAAAAGCTTGTTTCACGCTGTCCTCGAAGTGGATCCAAGTGTGGTATTTTGACAATATTGGCCTTGTACATAACAGTAAGGCCACCCACATCCCTCCTATGTTGAAGGCTCTGCTGAAATGACAGATCTATCCAGGATGGGTCCAGGCGAGAGATGAGACGTCTTGCTCTGTTCTCTACTCTGTCAAGGAGAAAGTGGAGCATGTACTCAAGGTGTAAACCGTGCTTGTGCCTCATGCTGAGGTATATTCACAGCCCCACTGCTGTCAAGCAGATGGGAGAATGCAGCAGAGTGCTGTAAGCTTCCTGGCTGCCTTGTTTCAAGATTTGCGTGGTTCTTCATGGTTGGTTGGAGTCAGAATTTCACGAGTATCAACTTCTTCTCAGGTATAACATCCTCCCATTCATCATACTTCTGCACCAGCATTACCATCGCGCTGGTTTCTCAAGATGATCATCATTTGCGTTTTCTCAGGTGCAAATGTTGCCCGCCATCTATTTCCCCAAGCTGATATAGCTCTCAGCTGGTGATTGATGTAGCTAGAGCAGCTAGCATTTTCTTCTCTTGGATAAGTGAATGTCAGTCTTTGATCATCTGCATATGCATGTGATTCTGGGATGAGATAGAGGTCGTTGGAAGTAGACATTCCATAACAATGGACCCAGCACGCTTCAGCAGCCAAGACACCCTTTGTGGGATGTCTTGCTGATTCCATTCCGTGAGAACTACACTTAGAGATCTGCCAGAGGTGTCATGGGGAGACAGCGTAGAGCCTGCAGTTCCCGGTGCTTGAAGTTTTGCTAAGAGGCCCTGGTGCACACCAGTCGAAAGCGCCAGCAATGTCAGTGCTACCACACAGCTGACTTTGGATTCATCCAGTGACTGGTGCAACTTGAGTGGAGAAGGTTTAACAACAGATCAGCAGTGAAATGGCCTTTCCTGAGACCATATTGACGATCACAAGTAGTGAGTGGTAGTCAAAAACTCTGTCATTTGTCGAGTTATTGTCTCTCTCCTCTCTCTCTCTCTCCCTCTCTCTCTCTCCCTCTCTCTCTCTCTCTCTCTCTCCCTCTCTCTCTCTCTCTCTCTCTCTCTCTCTCTCTCTCTCTCCCTCTCTCTCTCCTCTCTCTCTCTCCTCTCTCTCCTCTCTCCCTCTCTCTCCCTCTCTCTCTCCCTCTCTCTCTCCTCTCTCTCTCTCCCTCTCTCCTCTCTCTCTCTCTCCCCTCTCTCTCTCCTCTCTCCCTCTCTCTCTCCTCTCTCTCTCCCTCTCTCCTCTCTCCTCCTGCTCTCTCTCTCCTCTCTCATCCTCTCTCCTCCTTCTCTCCTCTCTCTCTCCTCTCTCTTTTTTTTTTTTTTTTTTTTTTTACACAGTTTGACAGAGTTAAGGATCCTAGCTTTATTGACAGCTATTTACAACAGGTTAAAGTTCCTAACTTTATTGGAAAGCTAGAGCTGTTACCTACATCAGCTCATTTGAAAGCATTTTATTGATATGAGACATACAAGTAGGGAACAGGATGAAGTTGGAGAAGCCATGTGTGGGCCAGCATTTTCATTTGATCAGCACTGACTTTATCTCGTTGACAGCTCATTATGTATGAACAGATGTGTTCACCACTCGAGTCATCCTGGGTATGTGATCTCAGATGGAGTGATGTTCTGGAGAGGTACAACAAGTAGAGTTGCTGCTTTCTGCCCGTCTTGTGGCATAAAAGCTTGTTTCCTTTGTCCTCGAAGTGGATCAGTGTAGTATTTTGCAGCGTGGCCTTGTACATAACAGTAGGCCACCCACATCCCTCTATGTTGGAAAGCTCTGCTGAGGCAAACAGATCTATCCAGGATGAGTCAGGCGAGAGATGAGACGTCTTGCTCTGTTTCTCTACTCTGTCAAGCAGTGCTGAATGAGGAGAGGGCAGGTAAACCAAGAAGGTGGAGCATACTCAAGGTGTAGGCGTACTTGTGCCTCGGCACAGGATCTTGCAACCCTGCTGTCAAGCAGATGGGAGATACGGCAGTGCTGTAAGCTTCCTGACTTACGTTTGCCGTTTACAACGTGGTTCTTCATGGTTAGTTTGGAGTCAAATTTTTAAGGATGTCAACTTCTTCTCCAGAATTGCCAACATCCTCCCCATTCATCCTTACCTGCACCAGCATTACCATCATGGTTCTAGAGATGATCATCATTTGCGTTTTCTCAGGTGCAGAGTATTTACTTGCATCTATTCCCCAAGCTGATGTGGCTCAATGGTGATTGATGTAGCTTAGAGCAACTAGTTTCTTCTCTTGGATGAAGTGAATGTCAGTGTACAGTCATCTATAGCCATGTGATTCACCAGGATGAGATAGAAGAAGGTCGTTGAAGTAGACATTCCATAACAATGGACCAACACCCTTCCTTGTGGGACACTTGCCCCAATAGGATGTCTTGCTAATTCCATTCACATTGAGAACTACATGAGATCTACCATGAAGGTAATCACTGAGGAGACATAGCTGAACCTGCAGTTCCCAGTGCTTGAAGTTTTGTTAAGAGGCCTGGTGCCACACCCGGTCAGCGCCAGCAATGTCAGTGCTACCACACAGCTGACTTTGGATTCCATCCAGTGACTAGGGTGCCACTTGGTGGAGGTTTAATAACACATCAACAGCAGAGTAACCTTTCCTGAAACCATAATGACGATCACAAAGTAGTAGTGATAGTCAAAAGCTCTGTCTGGCTGTCTTGGTGTGTCTCAGGATCTGCAATGATTGACAGGAGTGACACTAGTCTGTAGTTGCTGATTTCTGCTCTGCTCTTCTTTTGTGAACAAGGGGACCACATTTGCATCTTTCTCTCCCTCTCTCCCTCTCTCCTCTCTCCTCCTCTCTCTCCTCTCTCTCTTACCTCTCTCTCACTCTCTCTCCTCTCTCTCTCCTCTATCTCTCTCTCCTCTCTCCTCCCCTCTCTCACCTCTCTCCACTCTCTCCCTCTTCCTCTCCTCTTCTCCTCTCTCTCTGCCTCTCTCTCTCCTCTCTCTCTCCTCTCTCTCTCTCTCTCTCTCCCTCTTCCTCTCCTCTCTCTCCCTCTCTCTCTCCTCTCTCACCTCTCTCTCCCTCTCTCTCTCTCTCTCTCTCTCTCTCTCTCTTTCTCCTCTCTCTCTCTCTCTCTCTCTCTCCTCCTCTCTCTCTCTCTCTCTATCTCTCTCTCTCCTCTCTCTCTCTCTCTCTCTCTCTCTCTCTCTCTCTCCCTCTCTCTCTCTCTCTCTCTCTCTCTCCCTCTCCTCTCTCCTCCTCTCCTCTCTATCTCCTCTCCTCCTCTCTCTCTCTCTCCTCTATCATCTCTCTCATATATCTCTCCTCTATCTCCTCTCCTCA
This sequence comes from Cherax quadricarinatus, assembly GCF_038502225.1. Lineage (NCBI taxonomy): Eukaryota > Metazoa > Arthropoda > Malacostraca > Decapoda > Parastacidae > Cherax > Cherax quadricarinatus. The sequence continues at coordinate 307,942 of NC_091339.1, forward strand.
TCATCTATAATATTTAAATATATATATAAATATATATATATCATCATGGCAATCCTCACCCTCCTCTCTGGAAGCTACTCTCTCCATCTCTCTCATTTCTCTCTCTCTGCCTTTTCCCTCGCCTCCTTTCTCCTCTCTCTCTTTTCTTTCCCTCTCCTCTCTTTCTCCTCTATCACACTCTCTCCCCCTCATTCTCTCTCTCTGTGGTATATCCCTCACTATGCTCTCTCCTCTCTCTCCATCTTTCTACATACCTCTCTCCTCCTCTCTCTCCTCTTTCTGTTCCTCTCTGCTATACCCCACACCTCTCATATCTAGCCTTCTGTCTGTGTGTGAAGGCAAATGGTGTGTGGGGACAGAAGGCCAAGATCTAGACAGACAGGAGGAAGAGACTGAGTGGGGCTCAAAAAAAGGGAGGAAAAGTGGGGAAGAAGATAATAGAGCTTAGTAAGAAAATGGAGGTAGTGTGAAGAATGGAGAGAGTGGAAATACTGAAATCTTAGCAGCAGAAAGCTGGGATACAGTGTAGAGAAGAGAAGCTACAAAGCCTGAAACAGATTAGAGAGACAAATGACAGTTAGATATGACATGGGGGCCAACTTTGAAGAAATAAAACAGGAGGAGAAAAAAATGATTGAAGGCATCATGAAAACAATAGGGGAGGGCAATATGACCCAGGTGACGAATTTTCAGAGAATTGGGTGGTTTGCGAGTGGAAGGATACGGCCTGTCAGAGTAACTTTCAAGGAAGAATCAGTTCGAACCAGGATTCTGCAAGAGAAAGCAAGACTGAGGGACAAAGAGGGGTACCAGAGAGTATACCTCGACCGCGACAAAACACAAGAAGAAAGGACTACACTGAAAGAGAGGGTACAGAGACGCAAGGAGGAATGAGAAGCAATGAAAATGAGCAGGACCCAGACACAGGAGGAAGGGCAAACACACCCCACAGAATCTCCCGCCAAAAGACTCCACCCGCGACATTCCCAACGCAAATGAGCAACCTATACTACAACCCACTCACTGTTCCCTCTGCCACCAACCCCCATATCACAAACCTCACCCCAACAGCTGTCCCTTATGGGCATCCTGACCCCACCCCCATCAACACATACCCCACCTACACCACAGCCCCATATAGGCCCCCACCAAGGCTCTCGCTCCCCCAACCCCAATATTCTTGCATGACCACAATGATAGAAAAGAAACTAAAGGTTTGGTACACAAATGCGGATGGAATAACGAATAAACATGAGGAGTGGAACGAAAGAATCAGTGAAAAATCCCCAGACATCATAGCAGTCACAGAAACAAAACTCGCTGAGACAATAACAGACACAATCTTCCCAACAGGATATCAGATCCTGAGGAAAGATAGAAGGAGTAGAGGGGGAGGAGGGGTTGCACTGCTCATAAAACACCGATGGGGATTTGAGGAAATGGAAGGCATGGACATGATTGGAGAAAGAGACTACATTGTAGGTACAATTCAGTCCGGAGAACATAAAGTAGTCATTGGAGTGATGTATAACCCACCACAGAACTGCAGGAGGCCAAGAGAGGAGTACGAAGAAAACAACAGGGTGATGGTGGACACACTGGCTGAGGTGGCAAGAAGAGCTCACTCGAGCAGAGCAAAGTTACTGGTAATGGGCGATTTCAACCACAGGGAGATCGACTGGGAAAACCTGGAGCCACATGGGGGTCCCGAAACATGGAGAGCCAAGATGATGGATGTGGTACTTGAAAACCTCATGCATCAACATGTCAGGGACACAACCAGAGAGAGAGGGGAGGATGAGCCAGCAAGACTGGATCTTGTGTTCACCCTGAGCAGTTCAGACATTGAGGACATCACTTACGAGAGGCCCCTTGGAGCTAGCGATCATGTGGTTCTGAGTTTTGACTATATAGTAGAGTTACAAGTGGAGAAGGTAACAGGAACTGAAGGGGACAGGCCAAACTATAAAAGGGGGGACTACACAGGTATGAGAAACTTCCTGCAGGAGGTTCAGTGGGACAGAGAAATGGTAGGAAAATCAGTAAACGAGATGATGGAATATGTGACAACAAAGTGCAAGGAGGCAGAGGAAAGTTTTGTTCCCAAGGGAAACAGAAATAATAGGAAGACCAAAACGAGTCCTTGGTTTACCCGAAGGTGTAGGGAGGCAAAAACTAAGTGCAACAGAGAATGGAAAAGGTACAGGAGGCATAGGACCCAGGAAAACAAGGAGATTAGTAGAAGAGCCAGAAACGAGTATGCACAGATAAGGAGGGAGGCCCAGCGACAGTATGAAAACGACATAGCATCGAAAGTCAAATCTGACCCGAAACTGCTGTATAGCCACATTAGGAGGAAGACAACAGTCAAGGACCAGGTGATAAGGCTGAGGAAAGAAGGTGGAGAACTCACAAGAAACGATCAAGAGGTATGTGAGGAGCTCAACACGAGATTTAAGGAAGTATTTACAGTAGAGACAGGAAGGACTCTGGGGGGACAGACCAGATGGGGACACCAGCAAGGAATACACCAACAAGTGTTGGACGACATACATACAGATGAGGAGGAGGTGAAGAAACTGCTAAGGGACATCGATACCTCAAAGGCAATGGGACCGGACAACATCTCTCCGTGGGTCCTTAGAGAGGGAGCAGATATGTTGTGCGTGCCACTTACCACAATCTTCAACACATCCCTGGAAACTGGGCAACTACCTGAGGTATGGAAGACGGCAAATGTAGTTCCCATTTTCAAAAAAGGAGACAGAAAAGAGGCACTAAACTATAGACCTGTGTCATTGACGTGTATAGTATGCAAAATTATGGAGAAGATTATCAGGAGGAGAGTGGTGGAGCACCTGGAACAGAACAGGAGTATAAATGCCAACCAGCACGGATTCACGGAAGGCAAATCCTGTGTCACAAACCTTCTGGAGTTTTATGATAAAATAACAGAAGTAAGACAAGAGAGAGAGGGGTGGGTTGATTGCATCTTCTTGGACTGCAAGAAGGCCTTTGACACAGTTCCTCACAAGAGATTAGTGCAGAAGCTAGAGCATCAGGCGCATATAACAGGAAGGGCACTGCAATGGATCAGAGAATACCTGACAGGGAGGCAACAACGAGTCATGGTACGTAATGATGTATCACAGTGGGCACCTGTGACGAGCGGGGTCCCACAGGGGTCGGTCCTAGGACCAGTGCTATTTTTGGTATATGTGAACGACATGACGGAAGGGTTAGACTCAGAAGTGTCCCTGTTTGCAGATGATGTGAAGTTAATGAGGAGAATTAAATCTGATGAGGACCAGGCAGGACTTCAAAGAGACCTGGACAGACTGGACACCTGGTCCAGCAAATGGCTTCTCGAATTTAATCCTGCCAAATGCAAAGTCATGAAGATAGGGGAAGGGCACAGAAGACCACAGACAGAGTATAGGCTAGGTGGCCAAAGACTGCAAACCTCACTCAAGGAGAAAGATCTTGGGGTGAGTATAACACCGAGCATGTCTCCGGAAGCACACATCAATCAGATAACTGCTGCAGCATATGGGCGCCTGGCAAACCTGAGAACAGCATTCCGATACCTTAGTAAGGAATCATTCAAGACACTGTACACCGTGTATGTCAGGCCCATACTGGAGTATGCAGCACCTGTTTGGAACCCGCACTTGATAAAGCACGTCAAGAAACTAGAGAAAGTACAAAGGTTTGCGACAAGGTTAGTTCCAGAGCTAAGGGGAATGTCCTATGAAGAAAGATTAAGGGAAATCGGCCTGACGACACTGGAGGACAGGAGGGTCAGGGGAGACATGATAACGACATATAAAATACTGCGTGGAATAGACAAGGTGGACAAGGACAGGATGTTCCAGGGAGGGGACACAGAAACAAGAGGCCACAATTGGAAGTTGAAGACACAAATGAGTCAGAGAGATAGTAGGAAGTATTTCTTCAGTCATAGAGTTGTAAGGCAGTGGAATAGCCTAGAAAATGACGTAGTGGAGGCAGGAACCATACACAGTTTTAAGACGAGGTTTGATAAAGCTCATGGAGCGGGGAGAGAGAGGGTCTAGTAGAAACCGGTGAAGAGGCGGGGCCAGGAGCTAGGACTCGACCCCTGCAACCACAAATAGGTGAGTACACACACACACACACACACACAGACCCGTAAGGACCCCATTATCAAACAATCATTCTACCCTCAGCCTTCTCTTCCCCTCCCCTCCCCTTCTAATCCCATCACACACACACACCTCCGCCGCTTCTAAGGGTCACTCTACCCTCATCCTTCTCTCCCTCTCCCCCCTTAATCCCATCCCTCTCTCTCCCACACGTGCACACACACATACACAAGCACACATACACAAGTACATATACACTTGACACAAACGTACTCCCCCTTCCCCTAACCACCTCTCCCCCTCCCATAACCATCCTCCCCCTCCCCCATAACCATCCATCCCCACTCCCCCTAACCATCTATTCCCCTCCCCCTAACCATCTCTCCCCCTTCCTTCTGTGGTGCAATGGGGCAACCTAGAACTAGGATGAAAGATAAGGGCCCGAAGGGCGAATCTGGGAGGGAGGACTGGGAGGCAGAACTCAAAAAAAGGGAGGAAGACTGGGGAAGGAGGCTAGATGAGCTTGAAAGGAAGATGGAGGAGAGGTTAGCAGCAGAATGCAGAAGGTGAGAGCAACATGCCACAGTAGCAGAAACCAAGATACAGAGATTAGAAGAGGAGCTGAGAAATCCGAAACAGCATAGAGACAAAGATAATACAAAAGTAGCATCAGCAATGTTTACATCAGACACAGACAAAGGGTCTGAAGGGAGCATGGAAGCTAAACTGTATGCAGAGGTCCTGTCAAACCCACATGGGGCCAAAACGAAGACAGGGAGCACACTAGGACAGAATGAGAGGTTGGAAGACATTGAAGGAGCTAGGACATGTGCAGGGACCTTACCAGACACTTATGGGGGCCAAGAACAGGTGAGCAGGAAGGACAAACCAATGAGCATAGGGGCCACAGCTAGGGAAGGGACTGAAGAAACACTCTATGGGAAGGAACTAAAACACCTCAGAGGATGCAATGGGAGTCACAGTGGGAGGTGGAAAGGGAGAGATCAGTTTTCGTCTATGGGCTAGACAAAGCTGAAGGGGAAACTTATGATCAAAGAAAGCAGGAGGAGAAAAAAGTGATTGAAGGTATCATGAAGGTGATAGGCGAGGGAGACATGACCCAGGTGGCAAATTTTCGGAGAATCGGGTGGTTCACAAAGAGAATTAAACGGCCTCTCAAAGTAATTTTCAAGGCAGAATCAACTCGAACCATGATCCTGCAGGAGAAAGCACGGCTGAGAGGCAAACAGGAGTTCATGAGTGTGTACCTCGATCGAGACAGAACACAGAAGGAAAGGATGATACTGAAAGAGAGAGTGCAAAAACGAAAGGAGGAATGGGAGGAAATGACAAAGAAGAGCAGAATAACCCAGGCACAGGTGGAAGGACAAGCACACCCCCCAGAAACACCTGCAGAAGGACTCCAGCCACGACACCCCCAAGGCAACTGAACAATCTAAACCAACCATCACACACCGATCCCTCTGTTCCCACCCCCCGCACCACGAACCCTACTCCTACAGCAACCCCCTATGGGAGCTCTTCCTCCACCTCCACTGCAACCCCCCACAGGCCCCCACCAGGGCTCCTGCTCTCACAACCCCAGTATTCCTCCAGGACCATAGGTACAGTATTAGAACAGAAGCTGAAGGTTTGGTACACAAATGCGAATGGATTAACGAATAAATATGAGGAATGGCAAGAAAGAATCAATGAGAAGTCCCCAGACATCATAGCAGTTACAGAAACAAAACTCATGGAGACAATAACAGATGCAATCTTCCCACCAGGATACCAGATCATGAGGAAAGATAGAAGGGGCAGAGGGGGAGGAGGGGTTGCTCTGCTCATAAAAAACAGATGGAAATTCGAGGAAATGGGAGGCATAGACGAGACAGGAGAAAGGGACTACATAGTAGGTACACTTCAGTCTGGGGAGCACAAGGTGGTCATTGCAGTGATGTATAATCCACCACAGAACTGCAAGAGGCCAAGAGAGGAATATGAAGAGAGCAACAGAGCAATGGTGGACGCACTTGCTGAGGTGGCAAGAAGAGCTCACTTCAGCAGAACAAAGTTGCTGGTTATGGGGGATTTCAACGACAGGGAGATTGACTGGGAAAACCTGGAGCCACATGGGGGTCCCGAAACATGGAGAGCCAAGATGTTGGATGTGGTGCTGGAAAACCTCATGCACCAACATATTAAGGACACTACCAGAGTGAGAGGGGAGGATGAACCAGCAAGATTGGACCTTGTGTTCACCGTGGGCAGTTCAGACATTGAGGACATCACATATGAGAGTCCCCTAGGAGCTAGTGACCACGTGGTTCTGTGCTTTGAATACATAGTAGAGTTGCAAGTGGAGAGAGTAACAGGAGTTGAATGGGAAAAGCCAGACTATAAAAGAGGGGACTACATAGAGTTGAGGAACTTCCTGCAGGAGGTTTCGTGGGACAGAGAACTGGCAGGAAAGCCAGTAAATGAAATGATGGAATATGTAACAACAAAATGCAAGGAGGCAGTGGAAAGGTTTATTTCCGAGGGCAACAGATGCAATGGGAAGACCAGAACGAGCCCCTGGTTTACCCGAGGGTGTAAGGAGGCAAAAACAAAGTGAAATAGAGAATGGAAAAAGTACAGAAGGCAGAGAACACATGAAAATAGGGAGATTAGTCGTAGATCCAGGAACGAGTATGCACAGGTAAGGAGGGAGGCCCAGCAACAGTATGAAAATAACATATCATCGAAAATCAAGACTGACCCGAAACTGTTGTATAGCCACATCAGGAGGAAGACAACAGTCAAAGACCAGGTGATCAGACTGAGGACAGAAGGTGAAGAACTCACAAGAAATGATCAGGAGGTATGTGAGGAGCTAAACAGGAGATTTAAGGAAGTTTTTACAGTAGAGACAGGAAGGGCTCTGGGAAGACAGCACAGAAGGGAACATCAAGAGGGAATATACCAACAAGTGTTGGATGACATACGAACAACCGAGGAAGAGGTGCAGAAGCTGCTAAGTGACCTTGATACCTCAAAGGCGATGGGACTGGACATCTCCCCGTGGGTCCTTAGAGAAGGAGCAGAGATGCTGTGCGTGCCCCTAACCACAATCTTCAACACATCCCTTGAAACTGGGCAACTACCTGAGAAATGGAAGACAGCAAATGTAGTCCCCATATTTAACAAAGTTAACAGAAACGAGGCGCTAAACTACAGACCTGTGTCTCTGACATGTATTGTATGCAAAGTCATAGAGAAGATTATCAGGAGGAGAGTGGTGGAACACCTGGAACGGAACAAGATTATAAATGAAAACCAGCATGGGTTCATGGAAGGCAAATCCTGTGTCACAAACCTTCTGGAGTTTTATGACAAGGTAACAGAAGTAAGACACGAGAGAGAGGGGTGGGTTGATTGCATTTTCCTAGACTGCAGGAAGGCCTTTGACACAGTTCCTCACAAGAGATTAGTGCAGAAGCTGGAGGATCAGGCGCATATAACAGGGAGGGCACTGCAATGGATCAGGGAATATCTGACAGGGAGGCAACAACGAGTCATGGTACGTGAAGAGGTATCACAGTGGGCGCCTGTGACGAGCGGGGTCCCACAGGGGTCAGTTCTAGGACCAGTGTTATTTTTGATATATGCAAACGACATGATGGAAGGAATAGACTCTGAAGTGTCCCTATTTGCAGATGATGTGAAGCTGATGAGAAGAATTAAATCAGATGAGGATGAGGCAGGACTGCAAAGAGACCCAGACAGGCTGGACATGTGGTCCAGAAACTGGCTTCTTGAATTCAACCCTGCCAAATGCAAAGTCATAAAGATATGGGCTAGGTGGACAAAGACTACAGACCTCACTCAGGGAGAAAGACCTTGGGGTGACCATAACACCGAGCACGTCACCGGAAGCACATATCAACCAAATAACTGCTGCAGCATACGGGTGCCTGGCAAACCTGAGAATAGCGTTCCGATACCTTAATAAGGAATCGTTCAAGACACTGTACACTATGTTAGGCCCATACTGGAGTATGCAGCACCAGTCTGGAACCCACACCTGGTCAAGCACGTCAAGAAGTTAGAGAAAGTACAAAGGTTTGCAACAAGGCTAGTCCCAGAGCTCAGGGGAATGTCGTACGAGGAAAGGTTGAGGGAAATCGGACTGACGACACTGGAGGACAGAAGGGTCAGGAGAGACATGATAACGACATACAAGATACTGCGGGGAATAGACAAGGTGGACAGATATAGGATGTTCCAGAGAGGGGACACAGAAACAGGGGGTCACAACTGGAAGCTTAAGACTCAGACGAGTCACAGGGACGTTAGGAAGTATTTCTTCAGTCATAGAGTCGTCAGGAAGTGGAATAGCCTAGCAAGTGAAGTAGTGGAGGCAGGAACCATACATAGTTTTAAGAAGAGGTATGACAAAGCTCAGGAAGCAGAGAGGGAGAGGACCTAGTAGCGATCAGTGAAGAGGCGGGGCCAGGAGCTGAGTCCCGACCCCTGCAACCACAATTAGGTGAGTACAATTAGGTGAGTACAAAACTCGCCACAGAATTGCAGGAGGCCATGAGAAGAATACGACGAGAGCAACAGAGCAATGGTTGACACACATGCAGAGGTGACCAGAAGAGCTCACATGGGGGGAGCAAAGTTACTAGTTATGGGTGATGTCAATCACAAGGGGACTGACTGGGACAACCTGGAGCCCCATGGGGGTCCCGAAACATGGACATCGGACATCGATGATATCACGTATGAAAAGCCCCTTGGAGCTAGTGATCATGTGGTTCTGTGCTTTAATTGCATAGTTGAGCTACAAATGGAGAGAGCAGCAGGAATAGGATGGGAAAAACCAAACTACAAAAGGGGGGGACTACACAGGCATGAGAAACTTCCTGGAAGACGTTCAGTGGGAGAGAGAACTGGCAGGAAAACCAGTAAAAGAAATGGACTATGTGACAATAAAACGCAAGGATGAAGAGGAGAGGTTTGTTCCCAAGGGAAACAGGAATAATGGGAAGACCAGAACGAGTCCTTGGTTCACCCAAAGGTGTAGGGAGGCAAAAATTAGGTGCACTAGAGAATGGAAAAGGTACAGAAGACAAAGGACCCAGAAAAATAAAGAGATCAACCAAAGAACCAGAAACGAATATACACAGATAAGGTATGCTCAGCGACAATACGAAAATGACATAGCATCGAAAGTCAAGCCTGACCCGAAGCTGTTGTATAGCCACATCAGGAGGAAAACAACAGTCGAGGACCAGGTAATCAGGCTGAGGAAGGAGGGTGGGAAGCTCACAAGAAACCACCAAGAGGTATGCGAGGAGCTCAACATGAAATGTGAAGAAGTATTTACAGTGGAAACAGGTAGGACTCCAGGAATTCAGAGCAGGGAGGTACACCAACAAGTGCTGGAGGAGGAGGTGGTGAAGCTTTGGGAACTTGATACCTCAAAGGCGGTAGGACCAGACATCTTTCTGTGGGTGCTTAGAGAGGGAGCAGAGATGCTGTGTGTCCCACTAAGGAAGATCTTCAACACATCCATTGAAACTGGGCAACTACCTGAGGTATGGAAGGTGGCAAATGCAGTCTCAATTTTTTTAAAAAGGAGATAGAGACGATGCATTAAACTACAGACCTGTGTCACTAACGTGTATAATATGCAAAGTCATGGAGATCATCAGGAAGAGAGTGGTGGAGCACCTGGAAAACACAAGCATATAATCGACAGCCAGCACGGTTTCAGGGAAGGAAAATCCTGCCACAAGCCTACTGGAGTTTTGTGACAAGGTAACAGAAGTAAGACAAGAGAGAGGGGTAGATAGACTGCATATTTTTGGACTGAAAGGCCTTCGACACAGTTCCTCACAAGAGTTTAATGCCAAAGCTAGAGGATCAGGCATACATAACAGCAAAGGCACTGCAATGGATCAGAGAATATCTGACAGAGAGGCAACAACGAGTCACTGTACGTGACGAGGTGTCAGAGTGGGTACCTGTGACAAGCGGGGTTCCACAGAGAACAGTCCTAGTACCGGTGCTGTTTTGTGTCGTTATGTGAATGACATAACGGAAGGGATAGACTCAGAAGTGTCCATGTTTGCAGATGATGTGAAGTTAATGAGGAGAATCAAATCTGTCGAGGACCAGGCAGGACTACAAAGAGACATGGATAGGCTACAAGCCTTGGCCAGCAACTGACTCCTGGAATTTAACCCTGCCAAATGCAAAGTCATGAAGATCGAGGAAGGGCAAAGAAGACCGCAGACACAGTATAGTCTAGGACTCTAGGTGGCCAAAGACTGCAAACCTCACTCAAGAAAAAAGATCTTGGGGTGAGTATAATACCGAACACATCTAAGGCACACATCAATCAGATAACTGCTGCAGCATACGGGCGTCTGGGAAAACCTAAGGATAGCTTTCCGATACCTCAGTAAGGAACCGTTCAACACTCTGTGCACCATATACGTCAGGCCCATACTGAAGTATGCAGCACCAGTTTGGAATCCACACCTGGTCAAGCACGTCAAAAAATTAGAGATAGTGCAAAGGTTTGCAACAAAACTAGTCCCAGAGCTAAGAAGATTGTCCTACGAAGAAAGGTTAAGGGAAATTGGCCTGACGACACTGGAGGGCAGGAGGGCCAGGGGAGACATGATAACGACATATAAAATACTGCACGGAATAGACAAAGTGGACAAAGACAGGATGTTCCAGAGATGGGACACAGAAGCTGAAGACTCAGATGAGTCAAAGGGATATTAGGAAGTATTTCTTCAGTTATAGAGCTGTGAGGCGGTGGAATAGCCTAGAAAGTGACGTAGTGGAGGCGGGAACCAAACATAGTTTTAAGACGAGGTTCGATACAGCTCATGGAGCAGGGAGAGAGAGGATCTAGTAGCAATCAGCGAAGAGGCGGGGGCAGGAGCTATGAATCGACCCCTGCAACCACAAATAGGTGAGTACACACACACACACACACACACACACTTGGGTAGGGGTCAGCACCTGAAATAATTATTGACTAAGAGACAAAAGCTTAGGCGATGGAACCTATTTTCCGTAAACTAATATAAGTGAATATAGTCTTGAATACTAATGCGAGGACGAAACTAGAATTTATTTACAAATTCGATGGAAGAGAAGGCAGTGTTAAAAGTGGCAGAAATTTCGCATATATATATATATATATATATATATATATATATATATATATATATATATATATATATATATATGCAAAACAACCACTCTGAAAGAATAGAGAAATTCCAAGCGCTTTCGTGACTACTCACATTATCAAGGAACTATGAAAGTAAAGCATCCAAGGAAGCTATATAAGGGGTCCGGCCAGCACCTCACTATCAGATCCCACAACGGTTAAATACGTGACGCGCGGCGACCCAACTTATATATATATATATATATATATATATATATATATATATATATATATATATATATATATATATATATATATATATATATATATATAGCAGATGAACAAGGAGGCTTTAGGAAAGGTAGGGGGTGTGTGGACCAGGTGTTTACAGTGAAACATATAAGTGAACAGTATTTAGATAAGGCTAAAGAGGTCTTTGTGGCATTTATGGATTTGGAAAAGGCGTATGACAGGGTGGATAGGGGGGCAATGTGGCAGATGTTGCAAGTGTATGGTGTAGGAGGTAGGTTACTGAAAGCAGTGAAGAGTTTTTACGAGGATAGTGAGGCTCAAGTTAGAGTATGTAGGAAAGAGGGAAATTTTTTCCCAGTAAAAGTAGGCCTTAGACAAGGATGTGTGATGTCACCGTGGTTGTTTAATATATTTATAGATGGGGTTGTAAGAGAAGTAAATGCGAGGGTCTTGGCAAGAGGCGTGGAGTTAAAAGATAAAGAATCACACACAAAGTGGGAGTTGTCACAGCTGCTCTTTGCTGATGACACTGTGCTCTTGGGAGATTCTGAAGAGAAGTTGCAGAGATTGGTGGATGAATTTGGTAGGGTGTGCAAAAGAAGAAAATTAAAGGTGAATACAGGAAAGAGTAAGGTTATGAGGATAACAAAAAGATTAGGTGATGAAAGATTGAATATCAGATTGGAGGGAGAGAGTATGGAGGAGGTGAACGTATTCAGATATTTGGGAGTGGACGTGTCAGCGGATGGGTCTATGAAAGATGAGGTGAATCATAGAATTGATGAGGGGAAAAGAGTGAGTGGTGCACTTAGGAGTCTGTGGAGACAAAGAACTTTGTCCTTGGAGGCAAAGAGGGGAATGTATGAGAGTATAGTTTTACCAACGCTCTTATATGGGTGTGAAGCGTGGGTGATGAATGTTGCAGCGAGGAGAAGGCTGGAGGCAGTGGAGATGTCATGTCTGAGGGCAATGTGTGGTGTGAATATAATGCAGAGAATTCGTAGTTTGGAAGTTAGGAGGAGGTGCGGGATTACCAAAACTGTTGTCCAGAGGGCTGAGGAAGGGTTGTTGAGGTGGTTCGGACATGTAGAGAGAATGGAGCGAAACAGAATGACTTCAAGAGTGTATCAGTCTGTAGTGGAAGGAAGGCGGGGTAGGGGTCGGCCTAGGAAAGGTTGGAGGGAGGGGGTAAAGGAGGTTTTGTGTGCGAGGGGCTTGGACTTCCAGCAGGCATGCATGAGCGTGTTTGATAGGAGTGAATGGAGACAAATGGTTTTTAATACTTGACGTGCTGTTGGAGTGTGAGCAAAGTAACATTTATGAAGGGATTCAGGGAAACCGGCAGGCCGGACTTGAGTCCTGGAGATGGGAAGTACAGTGCCTGCACTCTGAAGGAGGGGTGTTAATGTTGCAGTTTAAAAACTGTAGTGTAAAGCACCCTTCTGGCAAGACAGTGATGGAGTGAATGATGGTGAAAGTTTTTCTTTTTCGGGCCACCCTGCCTTGGTGGGAATCGGCCAGTGTGATAAAAAAAAAAAAAAAAAAAAAAAAAATATATATATATATATATATATAATAATAATAATGAAATGCTACGCTTGTTAATACTAACACTTCTTCTTCTTATGACCAGAGCTTTGGTAAGATGGGTAAGGAAGAAGGATGGGTAAAGATAGAAATCTTGGAAAAGGGTGGGAGGGGGGAGAGAGGTAGGATATAAAAGGTAAGTGGCCCAACCACTTTGGTGTAATTTAAAAAGTGTATGTGGAATAATAAAATATTCTTGAAGGGGTATAATACTAACCCATCAGAGTCACATAGACATAACAGATATATAATTACATGACTCTGAATTGGTAGTAAATATACAAGTTGCAATTGCATTTTTTTTTTTTTTTTGCGATTGCACAACGGATATTTAAACGACAATAAAGGCAATAATTTTCTGGCCAGTTTATAAAGAATTATTTGACACAATAGCTTCTTACAAGGTGGTGTCCAGCCATAGTAAATGTAGCATAATTTTAACAGTAGAAAGTTATACAAGATGTCTCCGTAATTGGGGGCGATGATTTTCTTAGTAAACATAGAAGGGTTCTGGTGTTACCCAATCATCTTCATCTGCAGGGAGGTTGCTCAATATCATTGGTCGATGGTAATCGTCTTTATGGATAAAACGACGGACCCTCTGTGGGAGAGTCATTCTTTGAGTCCTGTGAGGAGGAGTATTGATGATATAATCCGTGGTATTTTCAACTTGTATAGGATGTTCTCTATCTGGCATGTATAGTTCTTGCATTGTATAGAGTTGTTTCTTTTTCAGGGTGTCAAGGTGTACATTTAAGGCAGTAATATCTTGTTGTACGTGTAAATCTGCCATTTTAACTCTGTCTCTCCTCCTGGTGCCCGTAATGAAGCGAAGAGCTCTATTCTGGACCCGTTGCAACCGTAGCATGTTGGTCTTTGTTGTTAATGACATTGGGACACATGGGTATTCGAGTATAGGTTTTATTATCATTTTATACAGATGTTTTTTGACATGTTGAGGGGCTTGATTGAATTGAAAGAGACTGCTAAGACCGGCTTTGTCTATGTTGATCTTTTTAGTTACATGAGATGTTGAGTGGAGCAGCCTGTCTATTTCATATCCCAAAATCTTGTTAGGGTTTCTAATGGCTACAGGTGTACCTCTGATGGAGATACCCCCTTTATCTTCGATTGTTGATGCAAAACATCCTATCGTGCTAACAAGGACTTTGTCAGGGTTAGTCGTAATTCTCCATTTCTTTTCCCAATTAGATGTTCGACGAAGTTCAATATTCATTTTTTCTATGACTCTCTCATACTTGTATTTTCCTGTTACCGGAGTTGATGAGACGACATGGATAACATCATCTGCAAATTGCGTTATAATTGTATCATTAAACTCTGGTTGAGGAAGGTCATTCACATAAATGTTGAATAGAATTGGACTAAGACAAGAACCTTGTGGGACACCAGCTGTTGATATAAAAGGCTCTGCCGACCTGCCGTGAAAGATGGGAATGATTTTTCTTTGAGTTAAGAAGTTATATATTAATCTGAGAAAGGTCCAGTTATGGTCTGGTAGGTCAATGAGTTTGTATATAAGACCATCATGCCATAAGCTATCAAAAGCTTTATGAACATCTCTGGTGGCAATTAGGGCAAGATTGCCCTGATATTTTAGACTCGCTACAGTATCGAAAATAATATTTATTGCATGATTGGTACCTCTATGTGTTCTAAAGCCAAATTGTTTTTCTGTAAAAAGGTGATTAAACTCCATATAGTAGTTCAGTCTGTTGGAAATGATCTTCTCAAGAACTTTTCCAGTTACTTCAAGTAAAGATATAGGTCTATAGTTCCCAGGTTGGTGGATGTCTTTATTGGGCTTAGCATGAAAGATCATCCTAGCAGTCTTAAAAACAACTAGAAAATGTCCTGAGGCCAAGATGGCATTAAAGATATTAACCAAAGACTGTTTACAATTTCTGGGTAGGAACTTTATTTGTTTCATTGTTATTCCAGAGAGACCAGGGGCTCTGTTTCGCATTCTTCCAATAACTTGACTCATCTCGAGTAATGTAATAGGTCTAGTAAGCGGGTGGGCATCTTCAAGAGTTGATGTATCGATGGAAGGTAGTGGTTGTAGATCATCTAAGTTCTCATCTCTCCATTCATTTACCAACTGATAGTGATTATTGTTAAGTCGACGACTGTTATTGTGGGAGAGAATTTTCTCCCATACATCACCCATCAAATTAGCCTGGTCCTGTGGATCATCAAGTTTAATCTCAACATCTTCATCATCTTCGTCAGTGAAGGTATGAATTAGGTAGTTAGGAGCCTTGTGCTTTGCCCCTAAAAGTTGTCGGATATTACTCCAAAATTTTGCTGGCTCACGTTTATACTGATTAGCTTGGAGAACTAGCAATTTCCATAAGTCACGTTTGTGATGACTAATCATGTTAATCTGTGCAATGTAGCTACTGGTGGTTGTCGCGTTTGAAGATGCCTACGATATTCTGTTTGATAATTTCTCAAAGCGTCTTTAATTTCCCTCGTAGGTTTATATTGTTGGTAGATCTTTGTGGAAGCTAATTGGCAAGTTGCATTAGTATCATCAATTATTCGACTGTGAAGGGACCTGATCGCGTCGTCAATTGCAGTGGAAGGTAGATTTTCAGCGACACAATTTCATCTTCTCCCAGAAATGCCCTGAAGGGGTCAAATCCAAGGGTGTTGAGATTGGGTTTAGGAGGTACAGGTATTCTAAATGGAGAAGTTTGTAGTTGTATTAAAACCGGAATATGGTCAGATCCTACGTTTCCACCAGGAGAGATACGACAATGAAAGAGGTCACAGTCTCTGTTTGTCAGTACTATATCTGGTGTCCCTGGATGAGGACCAATATACGATTTAAAGAATGGGCCTTGAAATGACAAGTTTCTGGCTGTCATGATATTAAATAGCTGTTTTCCTTTCAAGTCACCCAGTGCATTACCAGCTCCACAGTTAAAGAGGGCAGGGTGATGAGCATTAAAATCTCCCGCTAGAATTGTTGGAATATTTCTGCTTAATATCCTATATAGAGGAATTGACTATATATATATTGTCTCGGGGGAAAATATCCAGTTCCTATCACTAGTTGTCCATGAGACGTCATCATTTCTATTGCAAGAATGTTATCTTCATCAACATGAATATTTTTAAATGCATAGCCTAATTTACCTAAGATGGCTACGCCACTATAGGGTCCTCTCGATTTCTCCACAGTAGAGTAACCACGTAATTTAATATGTTGATCAACTCCCGCAGCTGTCTCATTCAAGAGTATAACATCGGGATTGTAGTTATGTAGTTCAGCTTCAAGGAGGTAACGGTTATTAAAGAAATGTTGAACATTAAGTTGGAAAATTGTAATCCCCATTATTTCTTGCACTTCGCACGTGTACTGCGGTCTGAACGCCTGCAAGTAATGTCATGTTTAGTATCCACACTATCCCTGCTGGACTCGTCAAGGGGAGGAGGGAAGTTCTGCGTAGTTGCTTGTGTATTAAAAGTGTCATCATCCTCACTAGAATTGGTAATATTAACAGAATCATTAGAGTCATTAGAGTCATCATCATAAAACTGAGGTGTTGTATTCCCAGTTACAGGAAGCAGAGGCTCGTGAGAGTTAATGGGAGACTGTGGAGGATCCAAGGGAAAATTTGGTAGGCCAGGTGAATTACCCTGGGAAAGTTCCTGTTCAACAGGATCAGCTGCAATAGCGGAAGAGTAAGTACCAATCTCTGGGGCATCGTTGGGGTCAAGTATTG
This sequence comes from Cherax quadricarinatus, assembly GCF_038502225.1. Classification (NCBI taxonomy): domain Eukaryota; kingdom Metazoa; phylum Arthropoda; class Malacostraca; order Decapoda; family Parastacidae; genus Cherax; species Cherax quadricarinatus. Next base: position 324,846 of record NC_091339.1, read on the forward strand.
ACTCATCAGGTTGAGGGGAGTTGACAACCTGGGTATGCGAGGTGGGTGATCCCTGGACAAGGGATGACTTAGGCTTATTTGTAGAAGTAGAGTAGGGTACATACTTCTTGTTATGAGAAGGCTGGGCCATAATAACCTTAACATTATCTGGGATAGTAATGGGAGTGATCCCATTAGCCATTAACAAATCATTAAAAATCTTAGAGCAGAGTTGAATGTCACCACCTGCTATGTCTTTGGCCATCATATACATTAGTTGCGCTCTCGTCATATCCCCGGCTGAGGATACCTGAGACATGGAAGGTGAGACTGAACTTTGTTGTTGCGTTTGTGTATGTTGTAGGTGAGGGTTAGATTGGGGCACTACAAGAGGGTCAGAATTCCAAACATTGGAACCAGTGGAAGAGACCTGAGGAGTCCTACTAGATCCAGGCAAAGCTGGGAAGGAAGTTTGGGACATTGTTGGAGGTGCCTCGGGAGTATTCTTCTTAGAATTGGACAGTTTCTTAGCTTCAAGAATTTTCTGCATTTCCTTTTTCCTCTCGGGACAGATAGCAGAAACAGCATGATGTTTTCCATTGCAGAGAACACATTTGGGTTTAGTTTTGTTATTACAATCTTTAAAAGAATGTTGCCCAGAGCATATGCTGCAAATCAGTGCTTGGGCACTGCATTTGTTGGTGGTATGACCAAATGCGTAACATTTGTAACATTGTGTAACACTGACAAACCGCTCAAGAGAGATTTGGTCAGGTGTACATCTGGTGCCAAAACATTTGAAGCCATTGTGACACACTAGTTTGGCTTCTTCAGGTGTCTCAAGTATTAACTTTAATGTTTCCTGGTTGTTGCCGGGTTTAGAGAATTTATGTGCTTGGACAGCATGAAATTCTGAATTCTCCGTATTAAAGTCATCAACAAGTTCATTCACTGTGCTCTCTCTCATGATGCTGTTAATTCTGGCAACAAACACAGTTCGCTGAGCTTGATAGCTTTCAGGAGCAATTGGATGGTTACCAAAAGTCTTCAATTTGTCCAGGACGTCCTGCTTAAGCAGTTGAAGTAACTCTTCTTCAGAAGAGAGGAGAAGTATTACCCCAGCGAGAGTTGCAAGAACATCCACTGGAGCAGCAGTTGAATTCGAGCAAATACATGCTAGAATTTCTTCAACCGACTTTTGGTTGCCATCAATACGTAATCTTACTCTTATCCGTGCCATGATGTCCAGGAAGGTACATCTGGCACAGAAGTAGCTTTACAAAAAGTGGTCTTTCCTTAGAGTTAGTCTAACATCCTATGTCAGCTGACTTATGAAGGTCAGCCCCTAAGATAGCCTACCCTCGAGTGGTGAGGGGGAAAGGGCCCAAGGCAAAGATCGGCCGGATTTTAAAAAACCACACGGGCTACCGGATGGTCAAAATGTCTTGTGTTGACTCGCCAAAGAGAAGTTGCCGAAAAAGAAGATAGGAAAGTCAGAAGGATAGCAATGTATGTAGTGTGTTAGTGTGTGGGCCAGTGTAGTTGTTTGTGTGAGGGGAGGATGGGGAAGGATGGAGGGATGGGGAAGAGAGGGGTGAACAAGCAAGCAAGTCACCGCCTTACCCTCTTGATGGGATGGGGCTCGAAGTGATTGCCAGCAAGTTTCCTCCCAGCTCTGGTCAAGAACTACTCAGGATAACCCAAGAAAAATCTCGAGTAACAGTGTTCAGAGTTGCTCTGCTCGAGAATTACTCAGGATAACTGAAGAGCAGGAACGACGACGTCTTCTCTCCACGGCGGCTGGGCGGCTTTCGTGTCGTGTCGTGTGTGTCATACTAACACTGGAAACAGGACACCAGGAGCATAGCTCGGCTCCCGTAGCAACAAAATCTGATGTCTGAACGCATCAAGTTCATTTATATGCGCTCACTTATATGTGGTTGCAGGAATCGATTCACAGCTCCTGGCCCCTCCTCTTCGCTGGTCGCTACTAGGTCACTCTCTCCCCGCTCCAAGAGCCTTATCATTCCTCTTATTAAAGCTATGTATTGCTCCTGCCTCCACTACTTCACTCTCTTCCTAACATCCCTATGACTCAAGCGAGTTTTCAACTTCCAGTTGAGTCCCCTTGTTACTGTCTCCCATCTCTGAAACATTCTAACATTGTCCACCTTGTCATTTCCTCTCAGTATTTTATACGTCATTATCATGTCCCGTTTCCCCCTCCCTCCTATCCTCTAGTGTCATCAGTTTGAGTTCCTTAACTTCTACTCATAAAACATACCTTTTAGTTCCGGGGCTAGTCTTGTTACAAACTTTTGCACTTTCTCCAATTTATTGGCGTATTTGACTAGGTATGGGTTCCATACTGGTGCTGCACATTCCAGTATGGGCCTGACGTACACTGTGTACAGTGTCGTCAATAACTTCTTACTTAGACGTCGAAATGCTATTCTCAGGTTTACCAGGCGCCCATATACTGCAGCAATTATTTGGTTGATGTGCATCTCGGGGGACGTGTAGCCGTACTCGTGTTACTACAGGAAGGTACGCAATAGCAGATATGTAACCTCAAGGACAAACTTATCTTAAACGAAGACATTACATGATACAGTGTACTCTGACTCTGGGAAAATTTGACGACATCCTCATTGCCCTACTGAAGTCTCCCAGCACTGGCTGACAGATTTTTAATACCCTGTAGGAGCACCATCTTGCGTGATGGAATATGACAGGGAAACATATCTAGCTTTTGTTTCTGTTGTGCAACTATTATATGGTATAGGGTAGCAGTACACTGATGTTTCCACTTTTGTTAAAAAAACATTGTTGGTCTTGCCGACTGACTCACACATTGCCTGTCCGCGATTCAATTTTTTTTTTTTTTTTTTTTTTACATTTTGCGAAAGGCAGGTGTGGTGGCCGGGTGTGCTGCATCCCGTCACTGCTGCTGACTGAGTGTGCACAGCGTCTTAAGTATCCACACGGACTGCCTCCCGTCACTTGCGCTCACTGAGCTCCCGGAGAATCCTACATATTCCCATCCACCGCTGCCGTCACTGGTGCTCACTGAGCGCCCCGGGAGTCTCTATACCCACCAACCGGCAGCAATTTGCTCTTGCTCAACGCTGGTAGTTAGAATGAGTATTTACTTGGGTGTGGAGGTCGGGGAGCTGCTTGTGGAGGATGGTGTGCTGGCTTACACCATCACCACGCTGCTTTACGATGATTAGCTCTGCAAGTATCTTATGTACTCCTGTACTCACTTATTTGTGGTTGCAGAGGTCGAGTCACAGCTCCTGGCCCCGAAAAGTGTTCCTTCCACAATGAGTAGGATTTGGACCTACGCGGGAAGATCCTATTTGATTTTTAGTCAGACGCCTTAACCAATCTACCTGTGTGTGTACTCACCTATTTTTGGTTGTAGGGGTCGATTCATAGCTCCTGACCCCGCCTCTTCCCTGATCGCTACTGGGTACTCTCTCTCCCCACTCCATGAGCTTTATAAAACCTCGTCTTAAAACTATATAACAATTTTACGAAACCTGACCAGTGTCCCTATGTGCAACGGTGATCATAAATCAAGCCTGGGTTAATGCGGCACTCTGTTCTAATTTCATTGGCAAATTCGCTTCACACGCTGAGGGTCCGGGATAGATTCCCGGCGGGGTGGAAACATTCGAAGTGTTTCCATACACCTGTTGTCCTGTTCACCTAGCAAGTAGGTACCTGGGTATTAGTCGACTGGCGAGGGGTCGCATCCTGGGGATCCCAATGGAAATAAGAGAGTCCCTCGATGATGCACTGCCTTTCCTGGCTTATCCTGGGTGGCTAACCCTCCGGGGTTACAAATTCTAACAAAATCTTATCTTAGGCAAATATCACTGCTTTTCAACAAGCGCTCAACTTTTTTTCTGCATTTCATTACCAACGACTGAAGCGTCAGCAGTTGTAAGAATTATAGTCAATCAATAACAGCAACGCTCGAGCGCACACTCGCTCACGCACGGGGCCAGGAGCTGAGTCTCGACCCCTGCAACCACAATTAGGTGAGTAAATCATTTAGCAAATCACAAACATCGTCAACTTCGCTGGACATTTCCCAAGTCACAATATAGGAAAGTCAACTTCTAGAGAAGTTAAGCTACTGAAAACAGCAACCACGTCGTCAACAACGTCTGACGTTATTCAGCCAGTCACAGCACAGAACATGTCGACATGGAGATATTTAGCCAGTCACAGCACAAAATATATCAGCTTATATGCCATCCATTCATAGCAAAGCTTCAAGATATATTCAGCTTTGAAAGACAGGCGGCCAATAAGATCAAAGAATCCTTTGATCTTATTGGCCTTTGTATCCTTTGAGATACAATCAGTCAATAACACATAGGCATTTAAGATAGCTGTTCACTGCACCACCAACTCTCCCAAATAACGTAAACAAGACTCAGTGAAATCAAGGCGATTCATGATCATCACCTGCTCATGTTGAATTACACTGTTATAATGGACTGATTAGGCCTTGTGAGAGATGTACTGGGTGAAGAGCCTTGATTTGATCTCTTAATAATCTCGCGCTATGGCAGGAGATTCGCGTAGTCTCTTAACTTACTCTTCACATCTCGCGTCGAACCAGAGTCAAGGTATCTCTCCAGGTAAATTACTTTTTTTACTCGAAAGAAGACACCAGCAATACCAGCATCCGCAGCAACAGCATCACCAGCAACAACAGCTTAACTAGTAACAACAGCAGGAGGAACGCCAACACCCGCCATTACCAACAGCACCAGCAACATTTCCACCATCACCAGTAATACCACTACTTCCACCGCCAACATCAGCGCCAGCATTAGCGCACCCAGTAACAGCAGCACAATTAGTACCAGCATCACTAACACCACCGCTTCCCCTGCCATCAACAAATCCGCCGCCCCCCCACCACAACCACCAGCAGAACGCCCACCCCCACCACAACCACCAGCAGAACGCCCACCCCCACCACTACCACCAGCAGCACCACCACCATCAGATCAACGCTCGCTCCCATGCCAACTCTTGTGCAAACACAATTAACAATATTGTGAAATCCAAGTTTATCACCAAATAATTCTCGGAATAAATGACATAAACCAATAAAAGATTAAGGCAATTTTCTGGGCTTACACTTAGATAAATTAAAATACACTCACTATAACAAAGTATAAAATTGAATACAATTGAGGTTCTAGCTAATAGATAATTGGAGCATATAAGTGGGCTAGTGTAATATCATATTTTAAAATTATTGATGTTGTGAACCAAATACCTATTAATGTTAATTAATTTATAATAATTTATGTCAAGTGTATCTACTTTCCGGTGGTGTTTATGCATGGAGGTCAACACGTGGTGTCTGTGCATGGAGGTCAAAACGTGGTGTCTGTGCATGGAGGTCAACACGTGGTGTCTGTGCATGGAGGTCAACACGTGGTGTCTGTGCATGGAGGTCAACACGTGGTGTCTGTGCATGGAGGTCAACACGTGGTGTCTGTGCATGGAGGTCAACACGTGGTGTCTGTGCATGAAGTTCAACACGTGGTGTCTGTGCATGGAGATCAACACGTGGCGTCTTATGTATCAGGAAGAGTGAAAATGCTTCCCCTAACGTGAATCTTAAATTATATGATGACCCTATCCTTCGCGATTTCGATCATTTGACTAAAGTTGTCGACTGACTTAAAGGTCCACTCAGTAAAAATAAAGGTCTCATCATGTGATATGGTACAGTGGTTAAAAGGAGTGGTCTGCTACTGTTAGCAATGACCCTATCATGCGTTAGAATCGTGCTCGTTCAGGGAGTTGTTTTCAGTCGTGTTGGCATGATTTCGAGAGTTATGGTATCTAAGTTCCTCAATGCCACTTAAAACCACTTTAGTCATAAGAACAGCATTAATTCATTTATACATTCCATTGTTCACTTAATATCTTTAGGAATTTGTTGTGTTATGCAAATACAGACTTGTGTGTCCTTGAGTAATCTGTACTTTAAAAAGGACGCGAGTTATCGCACACATTACGTTACGATGATTCTTTACCCGATCCGAATATTGACTAAAAAAATAACATATGTTATTTGAGGTTAACCTAGATTATGTTAATTTAACCCGAACAGAGTAAAGGTGGAGCTGTGAGAGACCATCACCCCACAATCACCCATCTTGTGTGAAAATCATCACTTACTTTGAGTCTTGTGGTCAAGCCCTTTAATCTATGACAATGAAATTACCAACTTCATCCATTTAACTGTAAACTATTTTTTTTTAGATTATATCGTTAATATTTTTTTCTGTGATTTTCAGATGTACATTGCAACTGTAACGCTTGTTGCAACAAATCTGCAACACATCTTATTTCCGCACTTTGCACAATTTATTATCAACTCATTCTTAAGCGTACCTATTCATCGAGTGATTTTGAGGCTTAAATTTTCTTATATTTACGTATGGTTAACAAACATTAACGAAATAAGATAAGGAAGCTGCAACTTACGTTTGGCAGCGCTGGATATATCGAAGTCCCCAAGAACGTCCCCAAGAGCGTTCGTATACCCATACACTCGGTGCTTGTTGAGGGACGGGTTGCCTTAACACCTAAAACAGAGCCGAAAGGCATTAGCAAAATAAAATACATAACTTTTCGGTATCTGTGCAGTAAATCGATGCAATTTAAATGTATTGCGGCAGCAGTGCGATACGAGAAAAGTATTCCCTTATTCCATAACCTCAGATGCAGTGAAAGGAATAGAGCAGAGTACGGCATAAGCCTCTAATGCAGTTAAAATTTGAAGACTTAATGCAGATTAGAAAAGCCATTAACAAGGTATCACATGGAAACTGATATATCAATTTCTTCAATAAAAAGGGTAAACTATGACCTACATAGCCAAAAGCTAATTTAAACCTTCCGGCATGTCTAAAAGTTATGGTCAGTCTGAAAAGGCATTCTCTAATCATTTGAAAGAAATCCCAAAAAACAGGCCTGCAGTTTGAGTTTGAAGCCGTTTAGTAGGCGCATTCTCAGTTTACTGGTGTTGAGGTTTGGGGGAGGAGAAAAAAGGTATTCACAAGTGATCACATGTAAGCCGGCATTTCTTTTTTCTCATTTTTTTTCTATAAAAAATGGGAAGTAGACACCGTCACATTCAGAAGGGACCGTCTCAAGGTATGTCATGAAAACCGATTTGTTTAAGAAAATTGGCAAATTAAAAACTACACAGCCCAAAATCAAGACAAAGCTTCCTTTGAGAAAACCATGTCGGCACTAAAAGTTTGAAGTCGACCAGTAGATGCATTTTTTCTTTTTTTTTCCATATAATCCATCAATTACAAGTTTATTAACGACAGCAGTAACCTTTATAAACTTGCAACTACACAACCTAAACCCACGAATGTTTTAGCATTTCATAATAAGATGCGTCAACCATTAAAAAATAATGCTATTCAGAAGAGGTAAGTTGCAAGTTACTGACTTAAAAATATTACTATGGCGATATTAAAATTGGTAAAAATTAAATTTGCACATTCCACTAACAATACTAATCTTCTTCTAAGTAAGAAACACTGGTGTTGACAAATTGAAGCAGATCAGAAGAGGCTTTCTAAAAATTACCGCATGGAAGCCTAAATCAGGAATGGTCGATGTAAAATTGACCAGAGAGCCCCTGGGCATGCCAGTTGTTCCAAGAATCTCCTATAGTTAACCAGAGAAAATTTGAAGCTGATCGGAAAAATGTTCAGGAGTTAATGGATGGCATGGACACTCTACCTAACAATATAACTTCTGACATAGTGTGCATATTAAATGAGACAGTAAATAAATAAGACATTTATCTGGAAAATTAATTAAAAAAATACACGGCAATGATAGGACATATTGATTTATGAGTGTTTATGAGTATTTCTACATGCTTTGGCATATTATTATAATTAAAAAGAAGCGCTAAATCTGCAAGGGTCATATGCTTTGGCATAGAATCAACCAATGTTGTAGACATTTTGGCAAGTTCTTCGTCTAGGTACCTCGTCTTAATAATAGCAGCAATTAGCTTCTTCACAGATAAACTGTCCTGTTTTGTGATCCAGCATTTGGTTTTTGCCATAGATTCTCCATTAGGTTGAGGTCAGGAGAGTTTCCAGGCCAATTTAGAATGTCAGCATTTTCCTGGAAGTGTGACATGGAGCAAGATCCTGCTGGAAAATGCCTTCTCCATCAGGAAAGTCTTCATCCACAATGGGAAGCAAATGAGTTGCCAGGATTCCCTTAGTTTTGTCACTGTTCATCGTTCCCTCAACAATAACAAGCCGTCCAGGGCTTTTAGCAGTAAAAGTATACCAGAATATCTTAGGTGGGTATTTTGGTGCTTGTTAAATGTGTCCGTTGCGAAGAGGCTCGCCTTTGCTTCGTCTCACTACCATTGATCAGTACCCATGTACTTTAATGCACCTCATCTGAAAATACAACTTTTCTCCATTCATCTGTCGTCCATCCCTTACGCTCGAGTGTCGTTTTTTCGTCATAGCTGCAGTCAATAATTGTTTCTTTACTGGCTTTCCGGCAGTTCTGCCAGCTTCAGGAAGCCTTCGCTAAACAGCTGAAGAATCAACATTTACACCAGCTAAAGCCAAGTCTTTCTGTAGATTTCTGCTGTTTTTCTTGGGTTCCTTCACACCATTTCTTATGATAACCTTGTCATCGCGAGATGTTGTCTTGCATTTTCTTCCACATCTTCCGTGACACAGAACTGCACAATCACCAGTGTTGTCAGCTCTTTTTAGACTCCAACCGACAGTTGACTTTGTTAGGCTCAAATTTTCAGTGATATGTCTGATACTCCAATCATCATGTTTTCTATGAGCTACAGTACTTGCACGCGTCCTCGGTGTAACAGCCATCATGAATTTCAGCAGTAATCATGACTTAAAGGAGAAAATTTGGCGAAAACAGATTCACTCACAGAGCATATTTTCTGGGGTAGCCTTACAGAACAACAGCTGTTGTAGCACTGATGAGAGTTATAGGGTACCACCACAGCTGGATGGTTACCAGAAGTCGGTAGCAAACTCTTCTGAAAAGAAAAGAACTCAAACTACATTACTAAAACAGGAGACTAAACCATATTATGAAATAATCACAAAATTTACTCCTGACCCATTTTTTCCACACTAATGTAAAATCGTACGAAATTAGATATATTTCGGTTGCTGCCCTATCAGAGAAAAGTATCCCCGTATCCCATATGCCCAGCCTCCTCTACCTCAATGTATGCCAACAGGATAGTGTAATGTTATAAAATTCTAATACAGAAAAATATAAAAATATGTATGTATATATATATATATATGCACAAGCCACTGGGCTTATGTCCAGTGGTTTACGCACTGGCCTGGAGTTTTATGATTCGCCATGGGCTCAGCCCCCACCCGTTCCCTGGTTTGTTTGCAATCGTGATATTACAGTTTCCTGAGTCTTGTGTGTATGTTTTGTGTGCTTATGCATGTGTGAATGTATACGTGTGCATAGGTACAGTGTATGTGAGTAAGCAAGTCAGTCCCTCGGCAATACGCAGGAACGATTCCTGCTCAGAGCTAACAGTCAGTGTTTAGAGTGTCTAAAATGTCAGTGTTCAGTGTGTCTAAAATATCAGCTAGTGTTCAGAGTGTCTAAAATACCAGCGTTCAGAATACCTAAGATATCAGTGTTCAGAGTGTCTAAAATATCAGTGTTCAATGTCTAAAATATCAGCTAGTGTTCAGAGTGTCTAAAATACCAACGTTCAGAGTACCTAAAATATCAGTGTTCAGAGTGTCTAAAATACCAGCGTTCAGAGTACCTAAAATATCAGTGTTCAGAGTGTCTAAAATACCAGCGTTCAGAGTACCTAAAATATCAGTGTTCAGAGTGTCTAAAATATCAGTGTTCAGAGTGTCTAAAATACCAGCGTTCAGAATACCTAAAATATCAGTGTTCAGAGTGTCTAAAATACCAGCGTTCAGAATACCTAAAATATCAGTGTTCAGAGTGTCTAAAATACCAGCGTTCAGAGTACCTAAAATATCAGTGTTCAGAGTGTCTAAAATATCAGTGTTCAGAGTGTCTAAAATACCAACATTCAGAGTACCTAAAATATCAATTAGTGTTCAGAGTGTTTAAAATATGAGTGTTCAGTGTCTAAAATATGAGTCCTCCTTCCTAACATCTTCCCTCAGCACTGTAGTGACTATATCTTCCGCTTAAGGTTGTATTCACATTCTGCATCAACTAGATGAACAAACTATCAAGCTTGGAACCCAGCTAAGATCAGTGTTTTTTATGCTTTAGTGGAAATAAGAAATCAGTTTTTTTTTTTTGGATTGTATTCATTATTACAGTGCATGAAAAACATCTTGAAGCAATTGTAAAATGTGAAATGACTAATATTTCTTCCTAGTGATGTAACAATGCTTAGTGGGGTGACTTCTGCGTTTTTTTTTTTTTTTTTTTTTTTGCGTTACCCCTCACAGGATGAGCTGCGGGTGCACAATAAACCAGCTTCTCAGGCGACACAACTAGATCCCTCTCCCCTGCCTCTCTTACTTCCCTGCCTCTCTTACTCACTTCCCTGCCTCTCTTACTTCCCTGCCTCTCTTACTCACTTCCCTGCCTCTCTTACTTCCCTGCCTCTCTTACTCACTTCCCTGCCTCTCTTACTTCCCTGCCTCTCTTACTCACTTCCCTGCCTCTCTTACTTACTCCCCTGCCTCTCTTACCTCCCTGCCTCTCTTACTTCCCTGCCTCTCTTACTCACTTCCCTGCCTCTCTTACTTCCCTGCCTCTCTTACTCACTTCCCTGCCTCTCTTACTTACTCCCCTGCCTCTTTCTCACTTCCCCTTGTCTCCCTCCGTGTAGTGTCTGAGAGTCAAGTGTTTACGTCGTCTGGAAGGTGATTAATAAAGATGGTTATATAGATGACTGTTTCAGAGAACCGACAGGATGATTAAGTAGACACTAGTACAGCACTTGGGTATTTTTATTGTGGAAACGTTTCGCCAGTTAGTGGCTTCTTCAGTCCAGTAGAGAGAAGAAAGGTTGAAAATCAGAAACAAGTCTGATATAATCAGTCCCTCAGCCCATAATAACATAAAGATGTATAACTTTGCCTTTAAAACAGTAACAACGGAGAATGGATACGAAGTCATCGTGAGCAATAAGTAGGTACCTGGGTGTTAGTTGACTGTTGAGGGGGCGGCATCCTGGGGGACAAGTTAAAAATAACCACAATGGAAATAAGACAGTCCTCGATGCGCACTGACTTTCTTGGGTTATCCTGGGTGGCTAACCCTCCCTACCCCTGGTTATCCTGGGTGGCTAACATTACCTACCCCTGGTTATCCTGGGTGGCTAACATTCCCTACCCCTGGTTATCCTGGGTGGCTAACATTCCCTACCCCTGGTTATCCTGGGTGGCTAACATTACCTACCCCTGGTTATCCTGGGTGGCTAACCTTCCCTACCCCTGGTTATCTTATCGCATATTTGCTCTTTTTTTCCTATTTCCCCGCTTGCTCCCTCCCTGCCCCTCTTTGCATTTTGCTTGTCACTTCTTTCTTTCCTCTCCCTCAGCTCCCTATTTCTCTCTTCTTCCCTTCCTTCCCCTCCATTTCTCTCCTCTTTCCTCCCCCCTTCTTCCCCGACTGAGTGCCTCTCAGGAGGGAGTCCCAGGTAATTGCCTCTCAATGGGCAGTGAGCAAGCTCTAGTAATGACTCCCCGTGAACCCGCGGTGCAGTCAAAGCAAAGCGCAGAGAGAGAGAGAGAGAGAGAGAGAGAGAGAGAGAGAGAGAGAGAGAGAGAGAGAGAGAGAGAGAGAGCGTTTTCCACGCTCGTAGAGAGAGAGAGAGAGAGAGAGAGAGAGCGAGAGAGAGAGAGAGAGGAGAGCGTTTTACACGCTCGTAGAGAGAGAGAGAGAGAGAGAGAGAGAGAGAGAGAGAGACAGAGAGAGAGAGGAGAGCGTTTTCCACGCTCGTAGAGAGAGAGAGAGAGAGAGAGAGAGAGAGAGAGAGGAGAGCGTTTTCCACGCTCGTAGAGTGAGAGAGAGAGAGGAGAGCGTTTTCCACGCTCGTAGAGAGAGAGAGAGAGAGGAGAGCGTTTTCCACGCTCGTAGAGAGAGAGAGAGAGAGAGAGAGAGAGAGAGAGAGAGAGAGAGAGAGAGAGAGAGAGAGAGAGGAGAGCGTTTTCCACGCTCGTAGAGAGAGAGAGAGAGAGGAGAGCGTTTTCCCCACGCTCGTAGAGAGAGAGAGAGAGAGGAGAGCGTTTTTCCACGCTCGTAGAGAGAGAGAGAGAGAGAGAGAGAGAGAGAGACAGAGAGAGAGAGGAGAGCGTTTTCCACGCTCGTAGAAGAGAGAGAGAGAGAGAGAGAGAGAGAGAGTGAGAGAGAGGAGAGCGTTTTCCACGCTCGTAGAGAGAGAGAGAGAGAGAGAGAGAGAGAGAGAGAGAGAGAGAGAGAGAGAGAGAGAGAGAGGAGAGCGTTTTCCACGCTCGTAGAAAACTTTATAGTCCCCACTAATGATATTACTATCTCAATGGAGGACCATCTATTATGATTAGATTCCGGGAAGGATAGTGAAGTAGAAGGCTCTCTCCTCACCCTCCACTATCTGTGGCCACCATCAGCATGAAGCAAAGAGGAAATAATCCCGGTTAACATTTATACAAAAGACAGAAGTGGAAGGCAGGTGAGGCCTCAACCTGATGTAACTACTATGTATTATGCTTCTGATGGACCGTAGTTATAGGATAACGGTGACTGACAGGATGATGTAGTAGTGACTGACAGGATGATGTAGTAGTGACTGACAGGATGATGTAGTAGTGACTGACAGGATGATGTAGTAGTGACTGATAGAATGATGTAGTAGTGACTGACAGGATGATGTAGTAGTGACTGACAGGATGATGTAGTAGTGACTGACAGGATGATGTAGTAGTGACTGACAGGATGATGTAGTAGTGACTGACAGGATGATGTAGTAGTGACTGACAGAATGATGTAGTAGTGACTGACAGGATAATGTAGTAGTGACTGACAGGATGATGTAGTAGTGACTGACAGGATGATGTAGTAGTGACTGACAGGATGATGCAGTAGTGACTGACAGGATGATGTAGTAGTGACTGACAGGATGATGTAGTAGTGACTGACAGGATGATGTAGTAGTGACTGACAGGATGATGTAGTAGTGACTGACAGGATGATGTAGTAGTGACTGACAGGATGATGTAGTAGTGACTGACAGGATGATGTAGTAGTGACTGACAGGATGATGTAGTAGTGACTGACAGGATGATGTAGTAATGACTGACAGGATGATGTAGTAGTGACTGACAGGATGATGTAGTAGTGACTGACAGGATGATGTAGTAGTGACTGACAGGATGATGTAGTAGTGACTGACAGGATGATGTAGTAGTGGCTGACAGGATGATGTAGTAGTGACTGACAGGATGATGTAGTAGTGACTGACAGGATGATGTAGTAGTGACTGACAGGATGATGTAGTAGTGACTGACAGGATGATGTAGTAGTGACTGATAGAATAATGTAGTGACTGACAGGATAATATGGTAGTGACTGATAGAATAATGTAGTGACTGACAGGATAATATGGTAGTGACTGATAGAATAATGTAGTGACTGACAGGATAATGTACTAGTGTCTGACAGGATGATGCAGTAGTGACTGACAGGATGATGCAGTAGTGACTGACAGGATAATGCAGTAGTGACTGACAGGATGATGCAGTAGTGACTGACAGGATGATGTAGTAGTGACTGACAGGATGATGTAGTAGTGACTGACAGGATGATGTAGTAGTGACTGACAGGATGATGCAGTAGTGACTGACAGGATGATGCAGTAGTGACTGACAGGATGATGTAGTAGTGACTGACAGGATGATGTAGTAGTGACTGACAGGATGATGCAGTAGTGACTGACAGGATGATGTAGTAGTGACTGACAGGATGATGCAGTAGTGACTGACAGGATGATGTAGTAGTGACTGACAGGATGATGCAGTAGTGACTGACAAGATGATGCAGTAGTGACTGACAGGGTGTAGTAGTGACTGACAGGATGATGCAGTAGTGACTGACAGGATGATGTAGTAGTGACTGACAGGATGATGTAGTAGTGACTGACAGGATGATGTAGTAGTGACTGACAGGATGATGTAGTAGTGACTGACAGGATGATGTAGTAGTGACTGACAGGATGATGTAGTAGTGACTGACAGGATGATGTAGTAGTGACTGACAGGATGATGTAGTAGTGACTGACAGGATGATGTAGTAGTGACTGACAGAATGATGTAGTAGTGACTGACAGGATAATGTAGTAGTGACTGACAGGATGATGTAGTAGTGACTGACAGGATGATGCAGTAGTGACTGACAGGATGATGTAGTAGTGACTGACAGGATAATGTAGTAGTGACTGACAGGATGATGCAGTAGTGACTGACAGGATGATGTAGTAGTGACTGACAGGATGATGCAGTAGTGACTGACAAGATGATGCAGTAGTGACTGACAGGGTGTAGTAGTGACTGACAGGATGATGCAGTAGTGACTGACAGGATGATGTAGTAGTGACTGACAGGATGATGTAGTAGTGACTGACAGGATGATGTAGTAGTGACTGACAGGATGATGTAGTAGTGACTGACAGGATGATGTAGTAGTGACTGACAGGATGATGTAGTAGTGACTGGACAGGATGATGTAGTAGTGACTGACAGGATGATGCAGTAGTGACTGACAGGATGATGCAGTAGTGACTGACAGGATGATGTAGTAGTGACTGACAGGATGATGTAGTAGTGACTGACAGGATGATGCAGTAGTGACTGACAGGATGATGTAGTAGTGACTGACAGGATGATGCAGTAGTGACTGACAGGATGATGCAGTAGTGACTGACAGGATGATGTAGTAGTGACTGACAGGATGATGGTGGTCACTGCCTTGAGTGAATCGTGTATAGTCGAATCTAAACTTGTAAAAGTTTATTACAGCAAATTCTTGAAAACATTTTATCATTAACAATTACTAATTCCTGAAGCTTTGAATTATTTTATCACTGACAACCTCATCAAGGTAACTCATCCAGTGATCCACAACTTCGTCCTAAAAAACACCTTACTCATATTCCAGTCAAACTTCTTTACCATGAAGTTTTCCATTACGGTTTCATCAGTGGTTTCAATTTGCATTTCGCAAAGATCTTCGTGCCTGAGTATGCCAGCTTTCACCAGTAACTTGAAGGTTTGTATGAGGTCACCTCGTAGCCTCCATCTTCTTAGTGTAAATATACTTATTTTTTCCTGCACTTTGTTTCTTAATGATGATACAAGTGTCGTTCTTCTGCTTTGCTTCCTCTCAAATTTATTGACATCTTTCGTATAATTATTGGATTAGAAGTGTGCACCGTATTCATGAATGAGGTTTGACAGAACATGAAACAGAGTTAATAAAATTTCCTTTGAAGACAGAAACAGAAGATTAATTGGTCTTTATATATAGACTAATTAATCTTCTGTGTTTCTGTCTGCCTGTCGGTTATTAATGAGAAGTGAAAAGTGTTAATTACACTTTAATTATCCATTTCTTATAATTTAAGGAAGCTATGTCCTGCCCCTTAAACCCTGAGGTGTTCTTTGACAGACTAACAACATTAAGGAAGATGATGACGGGAGATTGTATGTTTCTGAACCGCAAGAAAGCCTTTGACAATGTACCGTGTAGATATTTATACCCAAATAAAAGAATAAACATTTGTAGAAATTAAAGTGCTTCAGAGAAACAAGTGCTTAAAAAAATTAACAGTGTAATCGTAAAGGCAGACCTTTGAAGATAGGAAAAGGTATTTAATGTGTGTGTGTGTGTGTGTGTCAAAAAGTCACAGGAAACGTGTTAAATAAGCTCTAAATCTCTTAGCAACCAGCCTTGTTCAGGAGTCAAATAATCTGCTTGTATAAAAGGTGTTAGCAGTTGCGTCGGAGTGATTTTTCGAATTTACTCAAATTTTCCTGGCTAGCACTGTACTAAACCTTCAAATGATTCAGCTCCTGAAGACTGCGATTTACCGAACTTCGAGGTGGCTTAAGATCTTCCCTGTCACTTTTCTGCTATGTATTTTTGCTTATGCTTCGGACAATATCTGGAAACACACGAACACACAAACACGCATACACACACATACACACAAATACACACACACACACACACAGTTGGCCTTACTTTTTCAAGGAATTCCAAAAGGTGAACGTTGTTCCAGCTGCAAGAAGTGAGAGACTTCACTGCCGTTCCAGCTACACAAGGCTACACAAATATTTTTCTATAGCCGATTCCTTCAGGGGAGCACCAGAAATGCAGAATTCCTCGGGATTTCACTCAGTATTTCGCTCGGATTCCACAAAATTAATTTCTATTGTTTTTTCTCAAATGTCTAACATTCAGTGGATGTGGCAGAGGAAATAGATTTTAGATCGTTTTGAAATATTGTTTTCTGGATGAATTCTTGGGGTTTAGATATAGTTTACTGCTGCGTCATTGATTACCGAAGGAGACTGAGAAATGAAATGAAAAAGAGGTAAAGAAAAATGAAAAAGATGCGAAGAAAAATGAAAAAGATGTGAAGAAAATGAAAAAGATGTTAAGAAAAATGAAAAAGATGTGAAGAAAAATGAAAAAGTTGTGAAGAAAAATGAAAAAGATGCGAAGAAAAATGAAAAAGATGCGAAGAAAAATGAAAAAGTTGTGAAGAAAAATGAAAAAGATGCGAAGAAAAATGAAAAGATGCGAAGAAAAATGAAAAAGATGCGAAGAAAAATGAAAAGATGCGAAGAAAAATGAAAAAGATGCGAAGAAAAATTAAAAAGATGTAAGGAAAAAATTAAAAAGATGCGAAGAAAAATGAAAAAGATGTGAAGAAAAATGAAAAAGATGTGAAGAAAAATGAAAAAGATGCGAAGAAAAATGAAAAAGATGTGAAGAAAAAATGAAAAAGCTGCGAAGAAAAATGAAAA